>NW_012149841.1:3233790-3240237 GCF_000956105.1 Propithecus coquereli | reverse complement strand
AAAAAAAAAAAAAAGTTCTCAGAGTCTTTCTATAGAAGACAATGCCCTCTCTCTTCATACTCTGAGCTAAGAGGAGAAATAAATAACTGCTTTGTTCCCGGGTGACCTCGGGCATGCCGGTCTGAGAAGCACCGCGTGAGCTCCTGCTCCTTCGTCATTCCCCGTGAGCCCCTGGACCTCATGAGTGTTTGCATCGCCCGTTGGGCACCTCAGTCCAAAAAGGCTATTGAAGGCCTTCGGGTGTTAGGCTAACGGCCCTGAGAGCAAGGGGGAAGGACGGGCAGGAAGGCAGGAGAGAAGGTGCCAAATGACCTTCGTACCTGGATCAAAGATGGCGCCCTCCTCACTCACCTTCCACAGGCAGAGGGCAAGAGCTGAGTTGGCTGAACTGCGAACCAAGGAGATCTCCTAAGGCTTCCTCGCCTCTCAGGAATTTTCCAGTGTTTCTCTTTAAAAGGATTAAATCTTGCTGGGTCATGGCAGGAAGGGGCAATTGACTATGGACCCCTGGGTTCTCCTCCACCCATGCACCAGGTTTACCTGGAGGGAAGCAGCCTCCTGCATCCCCATCTCGACCACAGTCCTCCCTCAGAGCACTAAGGCCCTGCTCCTGAATACCTGTTGGACCTAAATGCCTCTCCCTTTGGGGATCTCCGTTTCCCCAGGTCTGTCTGTGGGGTGAAGATCCTCTTCAGGGTTCTTTGGGGCTGATGCAGGCTCCCTGAGTGCCCTGGCGATGGGTCACCCACAGCATGGCACCACACAGGTCCAGGAGGGCCTCTCCAGCAGCCCAGGGAGCCCTGGGAGGTTAAGAATGTTGTTTTTGAAGGCCCTGACTGTTGTTTTTGAAGGCCACCAGAGGCTGGCTCCACAGAGCTGCTGAAGTCAGCTCTTCTGTTTTTCCAACCCAATTTGGTGGGGAAACAGGTCCATTTGGAATCTTACCTTTCTCTACTGCTCAAAACAGAGAAAATTGAGGTCAGGGAGGGTTTGATGGGGTCTTTTCATTCATATTTTTAAAATCACCAGTGGTGTTTCTTTCAAACAATAATTTGCCCCAGGTCAATGTATCTTTGGGGCAAACAAGAAAGAGGAGGGGTCCTACAGAGGGGCCCAAGAAGGCCATGTACACAGAGAATTGGAGGGTCCAAGCTTGCCCAGCTTACTTTCACCCAAATTCTGCAAAGGAGCCTCTTCCTCCAGGAACCTGTCCCGGAGTCCCATGGTACTCAGGAACCTGTGCCTCCTCAGATTTCCGGCAGCACACATGCTTGGATATGGCCATTGCTGTCTGTATCCATCACCCCTTCCTCTGAGGGGCCCTGAGAACTTTGTATGATCTAGCAACTGAAGTGTTAACGCCTGGATCAGCACGGGGCTTCTAGCCTCCTATCTGGGGACACTAGGGCAAGGCTTCTGTCCTGATCTGTGTTAAAACCATGAGTAATTAAATATTTTCAGTGTCATCTTTGGTGAATCAAAGAAAGTTCCTAGAAGGCAGGGCTAGTGTCTCCTCCTGAGTTTCTCTCTCTCATTCTTCCTATGGACACGCAGGGCTTCCCCGTGGGAGAAATGTACGCTATTGCGCTATTGCACTGGAGCTGCAGCCATGGAGAGTGGGCAGGCAGGAAGAGGGAGGAGGCCAGCACCTGAGCACAGGGTGCACATTGCTACATCAGGCACCTAAACTGGCACAGGCATTCTCTGGGCAAGCCAACAGCATCTATCTAAACTTAAAAGGCACTTAGCTCCTTTAACTCAGGAATTCTATTTCAGTACATTTCGTCTTCAGAAGTATTTTCACCAGTGTCCAAAGAGGCACGGCTGAATGTTCACTGGTAAAGGAAAAGTGAAATAAACATGAGTGTTCTCACATAGTGGAATATGATACAACATTTTTTTAAATGAAGGAGATGGTTAAGTCCTGACGTGGAAAGTTTCAAAACCATTTTTAGGTGAAAAGAGCAATTTAAAGAGTGACCTATATATAGTAATGGCTAAAATTTTCTTAAAACAGCTCACCAGCCCAAAGTGGGGGCCATCCCCCCCGAACCCATCACTGGCAAAGGGAGCTTGATTACCAGTATGAGTTTGGATTAATCATCTAGGGGCTTGGATTTGGGGGAGCCAACACGATGTCCGCTAGACATTTTGACTTCTTAAAGAGGATCAGATGTGTGTGAGGGCATTCTTACTTCAAGACGATACAAGCCGGGCATGGTGGCGCATGCCTGTAGTCCCAGCTACTCGGGAGGCTGAGGCAGGAGGATCGCTTGAGCCCAGGAGTCTGAGGTTGCTGTGAGCTACGCTGACGCCATGGCACTCTAGCCCGGGCAACACAGTGAGACTCTGTCTCAAAAAAAAAAACAAAAAAACAAAAAAAACGGTTACTGCTTTGGCCGGGCGTGGTGGCTCACGCCTGTAATCCTAGCACTCTGGGAGGCCGAGGCGGGCGGATCGTTTGAGCTCAGGAGTTTGAGACCAGCCTGAGCAAGAGCGAGACCCTGTCTCTACCAAAAAATAGAAAGAAATTAATTGGACAGCTAAAAATATATCGAAAAAATTAGCCGGGCATGGTGGCGCATGCCTGTAGTCCCAGCTACCTGGGAGGCTGAGGCAGTAGGATCACTTGAGTCCAGGAGTTTGAGGTTGCTGTGAGCTAGGATGACGCCACGGCACTCACTCTAGCCTGGGCAAAAGAGTGAGACTCTGTCTCAAAAAAAAAAAAAAAAAAAAAGACGATACAAAACACAAAGTTTTTTATGCCAACTTCTTCTCTTCGTGAAGCATTTTAAAAGACAGCTAACTGTTTCGTTGTAAACCATTTCAAACATGTAATAAAGAATAACACAGCACCTGTGAAACTACCACCTAGTTTACCAAATCTTGATATGATGTTTTTTTTTTTCTTTCTGTCCTTTTTAATGAAATGGAACATTACAGATTGGATGGTTAATTTTATGTGTCAACTTGACAAGGCTAAGGGATGCCCAGGTAGCTGGTAAAATATTATTTCTGAGTGTGTCTGTGAGGGTGCTTCCGGAAGAGATTTGCATTTGAATCAGTACACTGAATAAGGCAGATCCACTCTCACGAGTGTGGCGGGCACCATCTAATTCATTTAGGGCCCAAATAGAACAAATATGTCGAGAAAGGGCAAATTCTCTCTCATCTTGAGCTGGGACATCCATCTTCTGCCCTTGGACATTGCAACTCCTGGTTCTCAGGCCTTTGGACTTGGACTGAATACTACCAGCTTTCTTGGGTCTCCCGCTTACAAATGGCAGACTTCTTGGTCTCCATAGATACATATCCCATTAGTTCTGTTTCTCTGGAGAATCCTGACTAATCCAGAGATACAACTAACCCACAGATACAACTCATGTTATGTTTTGAGATTTATCCATGTTGATACAGGTAGCTCTGGTTCATTTATTTTAATTGCTCTATAATATTTCATTGCATTTATTTGCATTATAAGAATGGCACAATTTGTTTATCCATGAACATTTGGTGATTATTTCCAGTTTGTTTTTTTTTAAATGTCACATGCATTGCTGCAGTCAACTCTTATACTTCTCTTCTTGAGTGGATGTGTGAGACTTTCCCTAGAAGTGGAGTTCCTAGATTATGAGTATGAACATCTTCAACTTCCTTAGGAATTGCTCTAAGCAATTTGCTCTCCAAAGGGCTTATAGCAATTTACACTTGCAACAGCAGTTAGGGGAGTTCCCATTTTTCTACATGTTCTCTATGACTCGGTATTGGATTTTTTATATTTTGTCATCTGCTGCAGGTAAAATGATATCTCGTTGTTTGATGAATGTGCTGCCCATTACGAAACATTCTCCTGAAGCCTTTTGTTACCACCTGGTTGGGGTAGACACTTCTGGTTGCTTCCAGTATCTGTTCTCTTCCTCTTTCTCAGTTAAGAGAGCCCCTGAATTTGAATTTCAACTGGGCTCATAGCCACTCAAAGTCTACTTCTCCCAGCATCTCTTGCAGTGATGTGATTAGGGTTTTGCCAGTGGTACATGAGCAGAAGTGGTACATGCACCTTCAGGGAAGTGTCAAAGGAAAGAGGCACACCCTTCCTCCTCCCTTTTCTCTTTCCTCCTGGCTCGATGCAGACATATGGCTGCTGCTGGAGCAGTCATTTTGCACCATGAAGTGAACTTGGGAACAGAGGCCATGCATGGCAGAGGAACACGTTAGGAGAAGATTGGGTCCCTGGCCAATGGAGTACAAAGCCAACCCTTATACATGATGGAAAAATATACTTTTTGTTCTTGTTGTTTAAGACATTATTATTCTGAATTTTCTGTCACTTGCCAGGATATCTAGTCCTAACAATACACTGATAAATTCAGTCCTCTGTACATGACAAAGTGGATAATCCCACGAGAGTGTTGGGGAGGATGGCTGGAAGTGGGAGGAAGAGGTGCCCAGGGAGGAAGGGTAAAGAGCCAGCTTTGAAAATGCCGCCAATAAGAGCCTCTGGGAGGCAGCCCGGACTGTATAGTAACTTTTGGATTTCACTTGTCATGTAATAATTCCTGTCCCCAAAAGAGGCGTCGAGCGGAAGGAGCTGTGTTTGGCAGAGTTTTCTCTGGGGACCATCTGGAGGCCACACAGGCCCTTTGTCCCTCTGATGCACTATGGAATTGCCCTCGCCGGGTCCAAGGTGTGGCCCTGACTTCCACCAGGGGACTCCAGGGAAAGCCCCTCATGCTGTAGAGATGTCCTTGAGTCCATTGAGATAGGAAATGGACCTAAAGGCAGTGGCAAGTTTTTGTTTCTTCTGAGGAACTAATTTGTTTGTTGGGGAAGATACAGGAACTTCATATCTAAGTGCGTTCTGTTTTCTCCTGTGCTCAGCTAGCTCTGAGCATGGAGGGACTCTGTGCACAGCAGGTGCTTCTCTGTTACCATCCTCATCCCTGCCTCGCCCCCAGGCCACCTGTTCATTTCTAATTTATGGTTTCCTGCGCCTTCTAAGTTGCCTGTAACAGTTGGTAGAATGTAGCAGAAGAGTGAGGCCTTTGTGAATATCACTGGAATTTACACATCCCGTTCAGAGTATCTCCTTCCCCAGAGCGGTTCCCTTGGGAGGCCACACTTATCCCCTGATGCTGCCATCATCTGTGGGAATAGGGAATAGCTTTTTTTTTTTAGAGGAGGGTGGAATATAGTTCATTCATTTGATCAATGTGTCCAGAGCTGAAGCACAATTCACAGTATCTTTCATGTAAATGGTACCCCTCGGAATCGTGCTCTAGGAATTCATATCCCATAGCGTCCGGCATGAATGGTGCCCGTGGAGCTGGGCAGTGCGACAGCGTGACAGCTGCAGAGAACGTACTGGGAGCCGGCCCAGGGCCAGATGGATGCTGGAGATAGAAAAGTGAAAACATAGGTTTTCATTTTCTAGGAGTTCACAGTCTTTGGGGAAAAACAGATATAAACGATCATTTTAAGACAAAGACTTGTGTGTAATACTAGGCCTGTTCACCAGCAGCTGAAGGGAACAATGGACTCCAAATGCGGGGACAAGATTCCAAAAGGTTTCACAGAGGAGGATGGGTTGAGAAGCCATTAGAACCTGACCTTGGATCAAGAAAGAGGACTTGGGCAGTGTGTTAGTCTCCTGTGGCTGCTATAACAAACTACTACAAATCTGGTGGCTTAAATAACATCCATTGATTCTATAACAGTTTTGGAAGCCAGAAGTCCAAAACCAGGTTCACACTGGGTCAAAATCTAGGTGTTGGCAGCCTGTGCTCCATCTGGAGGCTCCAGAGGAGAGTTTGTTCCTTGCCTTTTCCAGCTTATGGTGACTGCCTGCATTCCTTGGCTTGTGGCTGCATCACTCCAGTGTTCAAAGCCAGCATCTTCAAATTTCTCACTGCTATGTCTTCACCTTGCCTTCTGCTCTGTGTGTAGTGAAATCTCCCTCTGTCTCTCTCTTACAAAAATACAGGAGGCTGGATGCAGTGACTCATGCCTGTAACCCTAGCACTTTAGGAGGCAAAGATGGGAGGATCACTTGAGGCCAGGAGTTCAAGACCAGCCTGAGCATGAGCAAGACCGCATCTCTACCAAAAATAGAAAAATTAGCCGAGTATCATGGTGTGCATCTATAGTCCCAGCTACTCGGCAACTGAGACAGGAGGATCATTTGAGCCTAGGAGTTTGAGATTGCAGTGAGCTGTGATGACGCCACTGCACTCTAGCCCCAGCGACACAGTGAGACTCTCTGTCTCAAAAAAAAGAAAAAAGGCTGGGCACGTTGGCTCACGCCTGTAATCCCAGCCACTCGGGAGGCCAAGGTGGGTGGATCGTTTGAACTCAGGAGTTCAAGCCCAGCCTGAGCAAGAATGAGACCCCGTCTCTACTAAAAAAATAGAAAGAAATTAGCTGGACAACTAAAAATATATATAGAAAAAA
>NW_012149841.1:3228313-3229470 GCF_000956105.1 Propithecus coquereli | reverse complement strand
TGGAGGTCAGGAGCTCACACTTGGCAAGAGCCCACCAGGAGCCAGGCCCTTTGTGGTGTGAGGAGTGGTTTCCTTCCCTCCTTCCCTCCCTCCCTCCCTTCCTTCCTTCCTTTCTTCCTTTTTAAATTAATAGACTTTCTTAAGAGCCATTTTAGGTTTACAGAAAAATTGAGTAGAAAAGTATAGGGAGTTCCCATAGAGACCCCTCCCCACCCCAATATGTACTGTTTTTCTTTTTCTTTTTTTTTAAGAGATAGGGTCTTGCTCTGTCACCCGGGCTGGAGTGCAGTGACACAATCATAGCTCACTGCAGTCTCAAACTCCCGGGCTGAAATGATCCTCCTGCCTCAGCCTCCCGAGTACCTGGGACAATAGGAGCACACCACCACACCCGGTTAATTTTTTCTTTAATTTTTTGTAGATACGGGGTCCCCCTATGTTGCCCAGGCTGGTCTCCTATCGTTAACATCTTGCATTTGTGTGGTACATCTGTTACAACTGATGAACCAACGTTGATACATTATTATTAAATAAAGCCCATAGTTTACATTAGGGTTCACTCTTAGTGGTGGTACATTCTACGCGTTTGTACAAATACATAATGAAATGTCTCCACCATGACAGTATAATATAGAGTAGCTTCCCTGCTCTAAAAATGCCCTGTGTTCTACCTAGTCACCCCTCTCTCCCCTCCATCCCTGGCAACCCCTGCTCTTTATGTTGTCTCTATAGTTTTGCCTCTTCCAGGATGTCTTATAGCTGCAACATACAGTATGTAGCCTTTTCAGATTGGCTTCTTTCCCCTAGTAGTAGGCATTTAGGGTTCCTCCGTGTCTTTTCATGGCTTGATGAGCTCATTTCTCTTTATTGCAGAATAATATGCCATTGTATGGATGCACCAAATTGTTTATCCATTTCTGAAGGATATCGTGGTTGCTCTGAATTTTTGGCAATTATGAATAAAGCTGCTATAAACATTCGTGTGCGGTTTTCTGTGTGGATGTAGTTTTCAACTCATTTGGGAAAATACAGTATTTGTCTTTTTGTGACTGACTTATTTCATTTAGCACAATGTCCTCTCTTTTCATCCATGCTTTATGTAGCATGTGATCAAAACTTCCTTCTTTTTTAAGGCTGATTAATATTTCATTATGTGT
>NW_012149841.1:3223798-3228263 GCF_000956105.1 Propithecus coquereli | reverse complement strand
CGCATGCCTGTAGTCCCAGCTACTCAGGAGGCTGAGGCAGGAGGATCGCTTGAGCCCAGGAGTTTGAGGTTGCTGTGAGCTAGGCTGATGGCACGGCACTCTAGCCTGGGCAACAGAGTGAGACTCTGTCTCAAAAAAAAAAAAAAAAAAAGAACATGGGGATTGCATTTTGGGTCCACCAGAATAATCCACGGTAATCATCCCCATCTCAAAATGCTTAACTTAATCACATCTGCAAATCTGCAGACACCCCATTACCACCATTTTTTGTTGTTATTGTTGTTGTCTGTTCGTTTGCCCTATAAGGTAACATGTGCAGGTTCCAGGGATTCAGATGGAGCTATATTTTAAGGGCTATTGTTCAGCCTGCTACAGGCAGGCAGGGCAGGGAAAGGCCATTCCGGGAAGTGAACCCTGCAAAGAGTAGGCAAGGGAGCAAGAAAGAGCTTCAGGATGTTCAGGAACCAGAGGGGACCTGCGGTGGGCTGGACTGGCCCGAGACATGACCTCTGGTGAGAGCTGGATCAGAGGGAGGGAGCCTGTGCCCTTGTGCCACTAAAGTGTCGTGCCCAGGCAAGAAGAGCCACTGAGCTCTCAGAGCAATGGCGAGACAGGATCAGGTTTGCATTTCAGAAAGACCCTCTGGCCACTGTGTGGAGGATGGGCTGCACGAGAGGGAGACTGCAGGCTGGGACACATAGAGCCAAGGACATGAGGATGGGGAGGACAGGATTGAACAACATGAAGGAGGTAGCATGCAGCGAGGCTTGGAGATGGACGAGGGAGAAGAAGTGGGTGTGCTTCATCGGGTTCCTGTAAACAGCCAGCATCAGAGGGGCCTCCCTGGCTGGGGCGGTGCTGGGTGCTGAAGTCCTGCGGTGGACCCTGCCCCAGGCATGTGACTCAGTTCTGGGCTGCCCCAAGGAGCAGCCTTTGTTGGAGGCTTGGACAGGAAGCTCTCCCGCAGGTAAGTGTGCCAAAGCCAGCCGCACCCTCCCAGGTGCAGCTAGGCCCAGTCACTGTGAGCCACTTCCTGGGGTGGGGCCCCTTTACGCTGGCCGACACCAGTCCATGCGAAAGGAAGTCATCAATGACCTGGCGTGCGAGCAGCCCCAGGCCTGTTCTGACTCAGCCCCTGTTGGGAAGGGGAGCCGGTGCTGATGCTCTTAGGGTAGGAAGCAGGGAAGCGTCAGGCCACATCTGTCCCAGCCACTCAGCTAGCCAGGGGCTTTACAAAGACCCTCCTATATGCAGTTTCCTTCCACAGTTCTTAAAGCCACTTTAGCTGTGTGTGACCTTTTTGTGCTTTAATTTGCTCCTCTATGAATTGGGCAAATACCAGGACCTTCCTCAGAGAATTGTGAGGACTGAACAAGACAAGCACTGGAGAATGGCCATCAGGGTGCCTGGCTCCCTGCAGGTTCCTGATGCTGCAGGTGCCTGCAGCCGGATTCACTGTGAGAGGCAGATAGACTGGGGTGTGGCTGTCAGCTTTACCACCCTCTCTCCCTGAAGTTAGGCAAGTTCTGTAAGCAATCCGAATACATTCTGATATAGGCTGGAAGACACTTAGCATTTCACCTGGCAGGAGGTGGGACCCTAGGAATCACAGAGAAGTTAGGCTTTCTAAAGCCCACAGGGGAGAGTCTGGGCTGGGCTCTGAAGGGATTTCTGCGCTCACTGCAAGCAGGCTGTGTAAGTCATAGCGTTACGTTTCTGCACGCACCTGTGTGTAGCACAGGTGCACACACCTTCACAAGCGCAGGTGTGCCTCCCTGCGAGCCCCAGGACACATATACAAATTCGTATAACAGACAAGGCCAGAAGGTGACTTTGTATTTGCAAGGAGGCTGTAGGGACAGAGATTGCAAACCAACAGCCCTCGGGGCTGCACTTGGCCTGGAGAAGAGTTTTTCCCTTACAGCATTTAACAGAGGAGATTTCCATAGGGAAATTGCATATAAGAATCTAGATTTCTGACTTTTCTAGCAGAATCAGAAAAGCTAGTATATTGGACCCACATCCCACCAAGACAGAGACCAGCCGAAGATTCGAGTCGCAGTGTGTGCTTTTCTGGTCTCCACTAGCCCCTGAGCCTGTGGGGTCTGAGTTCCAGAGCCTGGCAGGGCACTTAAGGGTGTTGGCTCTGGCATCAAACTGTCTGGATTTCAACTCTGGGCCTGCCACCCTGGACAAGTCACACAACCTCTCTAAGCCTCAGTTTCTTTATCTATAAAATGGGTACGATCATAGTACATTTCTCCCAGAGTTGTTACGAGGGGGAGATGAGATAACACGTGTGAAGCACGTGGCACCTGGCACTTAGGAAAGATTCTATAACTTTCAGCTACTGCTGTTATTACTGTTTCTGGCATCAGCCCGTGGTTTCAGGATCCGAGCCAACCTCCATGGAGATTGGAAGGCACCTTCTTTAATTGGCACAGCTCGTTTTCTTCAGGTCTCACCCTGTCACCTGCTAATCCTGGACACCACACTATGGGAACCAGACTCTCTCCCAGGACCTGCTATCTCCACGTGTCTCCACGTTGACCACCCAATGCCCTGACTCACATACAGTCTAGGCCTGATGGGGAAAAACCTTTCTTGTTGACACATAAGCCCCGTGAGCTCTCATGGGGTGTCACACTTGGTTATCTTCCCGTCCTCCTTCTGAAATCCCATGGTGTAAGTGTTGGTGAAGCTGAAAGGGAATTCTCTTCAACATCAGGGCCAGGCTGTGGGGACGCTGGGTGAGGAGATGGCCTTTGCCCTCGAGGACCCCACTTTCTGTCTGAGACACACAGAGGCACAGGCAGGCAGACCTTCATTGAGACGCCGGACCCGACAGGAGGCAGGCAGTCGGGTCGAGTGAGTCCAGGCCAGGAGCCTCCAATGCCAAGCAGTGCTCATCTAGGCAGCAGACAGGGAAGGGTGATCCCAGCAAGGGGCACAGTGTGGGCAAGGCAGGAGAGGCTGGAAAGTGCCATGTTTTACTGGAAACCACGCGTTGGGCTTATGCTGGGAAGGTGGGGAGTGTGGCGTGGCAGTCCTGCGCCCGTGGGTGCTGGGGAGCCCTCTCTGACAAGAAGGCCATTTTCCTGCACTTCTGAGCAGCGGAAGTGATGGTGTCCCCCACGCACTCCTCCGGACAGGCCCTTTTTGCTGAGGAGACAAGCCTGGAATGACAAGCCTCTGGCCGAAGAATCTCTTAATTTAACCATCTCATTCATCCATTCAGTCTTTCACCAAAGCTTTACGTAGAAAATAGGATTTATTGTTGTTTTAATAGCAAGATTCATATTTGCATGTCATAACAAATTCAAACCGTACCAAAGCATAGAACATAAAACTTGAAAGTTCCTTTTCCCTTAGCCTACTCCTCAGGGGTAACCACTGTTAGAAGTTTGTGATGGATCCTTCCAGATTGCTTCCTGTGTCTACACAATTGCGTGTGTGTTAACTCTTATGTTAACAACATAGATTAGGCATATTTCCAAGTCAACACATATAGATTCATCCCACTTTTTTTACAAATACAACTAATACATGAGTACAGTCTTGCTGTAAAAAAATTCTAATAATACAGAGGTATGTGGAGGAAAAAGTAAACCCCCTCCCAACTTCTCTGCTACCTCTTTCCTCCTATGATACGTTCTTCTCCTCAGTTTGGTGAGGGCTTATTCAGGCCTTTTCCTACGCATTTACACACATAAATGACACTTATACAAATATATGATCGTGTGTATGTGTTGTTTAACGTTTTCCACAACTGGCCTTTGGCCTGACAATATGTGTTAGAAATGTCAGTAACTGTAGACTAGACTCAACTTTGTTAGCTGCTCTCGGGATTCCCCAGTTTGGCTTTACCTTGGTTTATTCAACCATTCGCCTTCTGACAGGTATTATCTGCAAATGCTTTGCCACCACAAGCAATGCTGCTGAGCATCCTCACATGGACACCTTCATGCGGCCCACAAACTTGCCTAGGACGGAAGCAGCCTGGCTGCCTGGGAGGAGATTCTGTTCTCCCGGAAGGCAGTGCTTCCACTCCTCTGGATGGCTCTGAACTCCCGGTGAGTGCCCTGGGACAGCTCCAGTCTTAGAGTCCTGTGATGGGCTGATTCAGGAGCCAGCACTAGGGTAGGGGTGGAGTTCAGGGAAGGCTCCCTGGAGTAGTTGGTGTCCAGGCGGAAACCTGCCCGCTGAGTAGCAGTTCTCCAGGCAGCGGAGCCAGGGAAGGGCTGTTCCAGCTGGAGAAGGGCTCCACCATCTGTGTAGCACCAAGTAATGGTGTCCCCTAAATGCTTGGGTCCAGGGCTGAAGGCAGAGGCAGGGTGGAGCTGATGGGAAGCTGAAGCAGGATGGTGAAGTGCTAAGGAGTGGGAATGTCACCCGAGGGTGGTTAGCAGATGCCTGATTACACACACCTGAGGACATCTGAACGGGGAGCGGGGGTGGGGGTGGG
>NW_012149841.1:3219442-3220383 GCF_000956105.1 Propithecus coquereli | reverse complement strand
TCAGGCTGGTCTCGAACTCCTGAGCTCAAACGATCCTCCCGCCTCGGCCTCCCAGAGTGCTAGGATTACAGGCGTGAGCCACCGCGCCCGGCCTTGGCTAAACATTTTTCTCTAAATAGCCTTTGGCCTGGATCCCTCAGATTTTGATATATAAGACTCTCATCGTTATTAATTTTGAAATTAACCCATAATAGTTCATCCCACATTAGATTAGTTCTTTAACCTAGGTGTTATTAAGAAGAGTATTTTAAAATTTTCTAAGATTATTTCTAGTAATAAATCTATTTCTTAGACATATGCTTTATTAATCAATGTATTTCTATTTCTATTTCTAAGATATATGTTTGGCCTCCCTTTCTAATTCTATTGCATTCTATTCAGTGAATGTGTCCTATATGATTCCAGCTTTTTGGAATTTATTAGGCTTTTTATTATAGCCTAATAAATACAAAGAAAAAGATTTGGAAGTTACATACTATAGTGTTAGCAGCGATTGACTCTTGCAAATGGTGTAAAATTAAAGAGTGGAGGCAGCAAGGGGAGGCTTTTTGTTTGTTTTCACTTTGTATACATTTGACTGGTTGAAAACATTTTTTACCATAAGAATTTGCTCAAGTATTAATGTTTTTCAAAAGAAACTCAGAGAACCTGGCAGTATAAGCCTCTGGGTGCAGTGGCCAACATACTCCTGAAAGCACCATTGTATGATAGCTCTTGACTGAGACACTGCCATAAAAACGTGCTTACCTTGTATTGGCTCCACGATCTGTGAGCATTTCCTAAGTACCTAACATCAGGCTTTGGATAGAGAGAGAGAAAAATCTATAGTCTGAGGCCAGGCAGGTGGCTCCCAGCACTGTGGAAGGCCAAGGCAAGAGGCTCTTTTGAAGCCAGGAGTTTGAGACCAGCCTGGGCAACATAGTGAGACCCTGTCTCTAAAA
>NW_012149841.1:3198140-3219287 GCF_000956105.1 Propithecus coquereli | reverse complement strand
AAAAAAAAGAAAAGAAAAGAAAAAGAAAGAAAGCAAAGAAAGCCAAAAAACATAGTCTGGCCTTTCAGAAGCTCATAGTCTGGTTGGAGAAACACAAGAAAACAAGCAATTCCAATACGTAGCCATCACGGTGATCACGACCATTGTGCCTGGAGGAGTTATTCCATGTATCTGTAAAAGAAAGCCTCCAGAGAGGGTTCCAGACCGGATTTAAAAGAATGGGAGGAACTGGCTCAGAGAGGTAGGCAGTAGGGTTGCCAGATTTAGCAAATAAAAACACAGGATGCCAGTTAAATTTAAACTTCAGACGAATATATATTTTTTGTATGTTTCATGCAATATTTGGGAGATTTTAATACTTTAGTTAGTCGCCCCACGTATGGCTTTGGAGACGATTTGTTCAGGAACGGAAGTGACAGAGGCAGAGAAAAAGAAGGGTTGGGCAAGAAAGTGGGCTCGGTTCCGGACAGGGGACATGGGGTCAGTGGAACACGCGACTGGAGAAGTTGCATTTCGGGCTGCAGGATTTCGGGGTTCGGATCTTAGGGGAGAGATTAGGACTGAGCGTGTGATACAGGGTGATGTGCTACCGTTATAGGCCGTCATACAATGGCAGTTGGAGCCACGGGGGTGGTGGGTAGGCATTATTTCCTTGTTCAGGAAAGCAGGGCGTGTTGGTGTAATCCGGTTTAGAAAGATCAACCCCAGGTAATTAAAGGAAGAACACTTCCGGAGCCTGAGGGATTCCCCGGGGTGCGCTGCAGCTGCTGCGCGCGGCTGGCGGGGAGGCCGGCAGGGGGCGCCCCTGGGCGGGGGGCGGCAGGCGGCGGCGGCGACCCCCTGGCGGGGCTCAGGGCGGGCACCGGGTGCTCGGCGCAGGCCGCGGAGATGGCGGGGCCTCCTGCGTCTGCACCCAGACAGCCTTCCCAGCAGCCCTGCCGGGTTCTGCTCAGGTGAGCAAACTGAGGCCGGGAGAGCGGAGGGTGTCACCCAGGTGGGCCTGTCGCTTCCGAAGGCCCCTTTCTGGCGTGAGCCCGGCTGGGCTGGAGGGGAGGGCTCTGGGTCCCTTGGAGGCTGTCCCCTCAGTGACTGTAGCTGTCTCATCCTGGGACAGCTTCGGCCTCCAGGTCTCTTCCCTAGCCCCCACTCCACTCGGGAGGGAGTGGTATTGGAACACAGATGAAGCTGCCACCCTCCCAACCTCTGGGTGGTGACACCCCTCCTCAGATCACAGGTGCCCTGCAAGCTCCCACCCCACAGCCCAGACCGGAACTGCCTTTGGAAGGGAGGAGCGGGGCAGAGAGGAGGGTTCCCAAACGTTGCTCTTCTCCGGGATGATCGCGAGGTTTCCTGCTAACTCCCGTCGGGGGAGGCCCCCCTCCAGGTGTTGGGAGCCCTGGCTTTTCAAGGCTTCCTCCCATAAAAGGCCTGGGGGTGGGGGTAGGGGTGAGGCTAGAGGTTGCGGTCGGCCCTGGTCGTGGGAGCCTCAGCTGTGATCGCACTGCGGCCTGTGCGCTCCCGCCGTCTCCCCGCCGCCGCGGCTCGGTCCTCCCTCCACGGCCGCCCTGGCCACTCAGCCCGAACGTCTGTGATGATTTCCTGTGTTAACCACATCTTTGCTTGTATTCAAGAACCTCATTCTGTGTCTGCCTGCACTGGGATGTGTGCTTTCTGAGGGCTGCACCCCCAGCACCTAGAGTTAACAAAGGAGGTGCTCAATGGATGAGATTGAGTGGATGACGCCCTCCACTCCTCCTCATTCTGCCTTTTCCTTCCCAGCCCAAGGCACTTCGCACAGTGCTGTCCACCAGAATTTAGGTTTGAAATCTTGATTCCTGTCTAGATTTAAAGGTTTTCAGACAGGGTATTTCTTTTCCGTCACGCTTACTGCCTTTCCAAAAAATAAGTGAGGCCTAATGTTCTCAACATGATCCTGCTGGTCATGGGACGGTTTGTTGCGGGTTTCCCTCCAGTGTTTGCCATTCTCGCAGTAAGCTAAGCTCCATCTGGCCGTGAGCTAGGTGCTCTGCACACAGTCAGGCCTGCTCCCAAGAGGGGTGTGGAGGGAACGCACATGGTCCTCTCAACCCTTGATTTCCCTTAGGAGTCCTAGGTGGCCATGTTCATAAGGAGTTACTGGGCAATATTCCGTGTCTTCTATGAGGGTGGAATCCTGTGCTTTCTGTAGGGTGAAACCCTCCTGGGTTCTGATTTCTAAGGGGAGGCCTCCGTCATCTTAACTTTGTTGTTCAGGCAGCGGCCGAGAGGGAATGGTTTAGAAGGCCAACAGGCAAATTTTTCTTAATTCAGTGCTTTCCTTGCTACAATAAGCCAAATCGGCAGAGCTTTACTAAGGAGTGTTACTGTGGCTTTCTTCAGGTGAAACTCAAACTTGATGCATCAGTTGGATGGACCCACAGAGGGCTTTTTCCTCGCTTGACTACAACTATGGCTCAATTCTCAAAGCAGACACTTGTGCAGAGTGTGGTGGCTCACACATAATCCTAGCACTTTGGGAGGCTGACATAGGAGGATCACTTGAGGCCAGTTCAAGACCAGCGTGGGCAACATAACTACCCCGTCTCTATAGCCAGGTGGTGTGTGTCTGTGGCCCTACCTAACTTGGAGGCTGAGGCAGGAAGATTCCTTGAGCCTAGTTGTTTGTGGTTGCAGCGGGCGATGATCGAGCCACTGCATTCCAGCCTGGGTGATGGAGTGAGACCCCGCCTCTAAAAAAGCACACGTTTAGAAATAATCGTAGGTCCCTTTGTAATCAAATGCTCAGCAAAATACTGACTTGTTGGCAGTCGTTCTTTTACTACTGCATAATCACAGCATCAAGGGCTCCCAAACCGGCCAGTAAAAATGGTGGATGTGAGGAATGGCAAGGATCGATTGATGGTCTTGAACCACTGTCTGACCTCCACAAAACCTTGGTGGCTTCCAGGCCTCTAAGAGAGGGAGGGAGGGATTGAGATTTCTCTATTATATTGCCTTTCTCTTCATCCTGGCAGCTCATACACATCAGAGCAAATCTATGTATAACTTAGTAATTTATCTACAACTTGAATCAAGAGCCGTTTAGTTACTATGACCCTAAGTGATGCACAGGAGTTGCTTGGTTAGCTAACAAGTACCAAGTACTCACTTGCCATGGCACTTCATTTATGTTCTCTTTAATCCTCATGATCTCAGCAGGTCAGTATCATTTTCTTTACCTACACAAGGAAACCAAGGCTTAAAAGATGAAACCATTTGCCTAACAAACGAGGAGCTAGCGTTTGGAACCTGGGCAGTTTAATTCCAGAACCCAAACTCTGAACCACTGTACTCTAATTGTCCGAGAAACTTTGAATCAAATCTTCATTGAGCCTTGGCCGGGCGCGGTGGCTCACGCCTGTAATCCTAGCTCTCTGGGAGGCCCAGGCAGGCAGATTGTTTGAGCTCAGGAGTTCGAGACCAGCCTGAGCAAGAATGAGACCCCTTCTCTACTAAAAAAAAAAAATTAATTGGACAACTAAAAATATATAGAAAAAATTAGCCGGGCATGGTGGCACATGCCTGTAGTCCCAGCTACTCGGGAGGCTGAGGCAGAAGGATCGCTCGAGCCCAGGAGTTGGAGGTTGCTGTGAGCTAGGCTGACGCTACAGCACTCTGGCCCAGGCAATAGAGTGAGACTCTGTCTCAAAAAAAAAAAAAAAAAAAACTTCACCGAGCCAATTTCTTTCCCTTAAACTACCAGATAGAAGACAAGACTGTTTCATCTGGTTTAAGTTCTTGGTAAATATATATTTTTTAAAAGTTCTGTGACTGGAGCATAATAGAAACTAGAGAAATTCATCTACAGGATATGAAGGTAAAGTTCACTAACAACCCTACTTAATATTGAACTTCTTATAGGATCCATCCTGTAGTAAAGTTCTTAGAGTTAAGTACTCTTTAGCTCCAAGGTTCTGTGGGCAGTCAGGATATTGTCTTCCTTAAGTCAAAGTAAACTTGAATGGGCAATCTGAATTGAGGTACAGAGGGTTATTTTATCTAGAGAAAAACACAAGACCAGGTTTATTTCATACGTTATTCACACATTTTTTCATTTTCTAATTTATACATAATATACAAATAAGTGAAGTTAACATTATTTCATATGAACCAATAAGAGCCAGGACTTAAGACAAACTGGTCCAGAAACAATCCATATCAAAAGGAGACATTCAAGAGTAAAGCTTAGGTGTTTTTGCCCAATTAAACTTCTTTAATCTGAAATGTCATTTTCAGATTTTACCAAAATTTCACGCTAACTTCCTAAAAGGTGGAATTGGAGTGGGCACCAAAAATGGCAGACCATAACATTTCTACAAGAATGTGTTTTTCTAGAATAGGTCTAAGAGTATTGGGAAGGTTGGGTTGTCAGCATTGGGACACATGGGAATATCGGGACCCCAGAGGGTTCAGTTTCCCAATGTAATATTCTCTAGAATTGCCATTTTCTAAATTTGCAGAGATTTAACTGCTTGTGCCAACAGAGGGCTAGAATGAAGACTAGGAATTCAACTGTACAAAGACAGGTTAGTCATTACCAATATCCAAGAAGGACAGATTTGATCCTGAAACCATGGGCTGATACTGGGAACAAAATTTTGACAAGGGGCCAAGACACTCTAAGGCTGGCAAAACAAAGCAGGAAAGAGTGGAAGAGAGCAGCTTTGTGTGGGGGTGGGGGAAGCACTGCTGTGACTGGGACATGCTGATGAACCAGTGTGACTATAAGGAGGAACAATGACAGCTGGCAGGATTTAATGGCCTCACCAAGGAATGTTGGGATAGAAAACTAGAATAACTCAACATCGACATGAAAAAGTATGCCTGGCACCCCAAACTTTATGCCATTACTTTTAGGTTCATGATATGAACAGCTAAGTGATAAAACCTTTATATTCAATATTGTGCTCAGAAGGACTGCTTTTCCTCTGCAGACCTCTAGTAAAAAATCCCTTCCATGTTCAACTGACAGCATGTTCATTTTAGTTTTTAGCACTAAACATAAGCGGGTTAACATAAATGTTTATACAAAATACTGACTTCAACAAAATACAAAGCACTTTCTTTATCTTTCAGAAACTGAATATACACAGCAAGTTTTTTTCCAAAATATTTTCATAGGCAAAGGATTAAAAACGATTTTAATTATACACATATGGTCACAATTTTGCCTTAAAAAGATTGTTGGGAAATGTACATAAGGCCGCTTGTAAATGTACATCATGTTACTGTTATAATGTCTTATGTCCAGAGGAAAAAATGGTATCATACAGATTTGCTCTTACTTCGGAATAGGCTATTCAAAAATACAGTACTCTTCTGTACAAAGAAAAAAGTCACATCACATTTAATAAGATGGAAAAAGCATTGGCTCCATGGTAACCAAATATCTCAGTCCAATACTTTCTATTATGCACAATACCCTGACTTCAATTGAAAGTGATCTGAATCCTAGCATGTCCATATTAACAGAGTCGACAACTATGTTATAAAAGAAAACGTTTCTCACAATAATAAAAAGAAAGCTGGTTCATACTTCTTAAACCATATAAAGATAAAAAATTTTTAAAAAATCACTCTCAATTTGGAGAAATAAATTTACATTATACAACACTATATTGCCAGGTCAAAGAGGGCAGGGACATAAATGTACACTAAAATGCAAATGTTTCCCAAGAGATAAAACAAATTCCATTTACAGCATGAAGGTTTACAAATGTACACCTGTACAACCAAGGAAGGTGTCACTACTAAATTAGCAAGGCTTTTATAATAACATCGAAACAAGATTTGCTTTCAAAGTGTAAACTTACACCTATTACTACACACACAATGCATATATTTATAGGAAGCAAAAAAAGCTATCTGAATATGTAATCATGCTTAAATGTTGAGCTATCAAATTCACTTTTCAGTGGCCCCTTTTCACCTCTATCTGATTCCTACTTTTTGCATCTACTATGAAAAAGCAAAATAAAGCTCAACACTTCCTCAACATATTTTTGTAATTCTATAAGCAAAACAAAATACATATTTCCACTCTTTGTCATTGCAAACCAAACTGAAAAGTTAATATGTGACTTAACTTTTCATTTAGTGCACTTAACTGCATGGAAGTGTCACCATGATTTTGTTTTTTCTAACTCTTACAACAATTACATATGTAAGTATATACAATATTTCTGTACATTGCCAGAGACATTTTAGGGCAGTATTTGTATTAAAACAGCACATCCACTGTAAATAATGTTAGGTTCTTTTCATCTCAAATCATTTTATTCTTATCTTTCTTGCTGCGTTTTTATTTGCATGATAGTTTGTGAATTACCAAAATACAACTTAACTTTCTTTTTAAAATATTAATATTTATGCAGTTGATTGTTCATCTGTTATAAAAGGCGTCACGTCACGCAAAAGAAAGAAAAATAAGGACTATAATTCTATATACATGTCTATAAACCTGTTGTGCTATGGGGTTGTAGACCTACCAGACTGCAAGCCAGTTTATTAAAAGAATACTGTACTTTTTCCTTTAAAAACTATTTTTGTGACTTTACAAGGTAAAAATTTACAAAATATGTGACAGCTTTTTTTTTTTTGATACAGTTACATCATATACAGGCATTCTGTGCTTTGCCAGCAATCCAATCTGATAGGTCTCCACTCAGGGCTGAATATAATTTATCATTTACCACTCCCACCCCCCAAATATACACAAGAACCTTAAAAAATTTACAAATGGATGAATAAAGTCAATAAATAGTTTTTCTTTAAAAAAAAATTTGAAAGATTCATAGCTGAGTTGTGTTTTGATAATTCACAAAAGAAACGTTCTTTTCACATGGTTAAATCATCTTCTTTCTCTTATTCCTTTACAGCATTCCATTTGGTGGTCCTCCAATAGGCCCTAGATCTGGGCTATTTTTCAAATAATACTTTTCCAACTTGGCCAGTATATGCTTCCCGTATGTGTATTTGCGCAAAGTAGTAATGTGAGGTCGAATCTGAAAAACAAATACTCTGCTTAAGAAATCTAAGTTATTTTAGTTTCTAATTCTTTTAAAAAGTACACCCAAATCTGGGCAACATAGAGGAACAACTTCAATTTAAAAATTTAAATGGAAAGAAAGCTACTTTTTGGAAAAGGAAATCAATCTCAATCCCTCCAAATATCTGCTCTCAAAATTTGTTCAAAGAATAAACAAACCACTACATCTAAACTATGTCACATGCAAACGGAGACTTTAAACAGCAAGAAAGTTTTTTTTTTTTTTTTAATTAAAGAAACAGATCTTGCTCTGTCACCATGGCTGGACTGCAATGGTGTGATTACAGCCTCCAAATCCTGGGTTCAGGCGATCCTCCTGCCTCAGCTTCCTCAGCAGGTAGGACTATAGGCGTGCGCCACCACACCTGCTGCTAGTGAGCTATTAAATTTTAAAGAATCATATTATCATTATCTTTTCTGCCAGACCAGCACAATTTTTTTGTAAGTAATAATAACTGGCATATAATAACAGGGTATGGTAAAACAGGCACTCTTCTCATATTGGATAGACGTCTAAACTTGTACAAGATATTTTAAGCACAGCTTGGCAGTATCTATTAAAACGTAAAATGTTTACAATGCTTTGACCCAGCAATTTCACATCCAGGAATTTATTCTACCAAAATAATTCTGCAAAGCTTTTGTATGAAGCACTATTTATGTATAACAATTAGGGACAATCCAAATGTCATAAATATGTTATTGGTTAAATAAATAATATAGCTGTTAAAAAATAAGATTAAAAATTATTTGTATGTATGCTTTTAAGCAGGAATGATAAAGTAAAAAAATAGGTGGAAAATTTAGTACATTAAAGATGAATTTTAAAAATCAGAAGGCCAAAACACTTATGGCTGGAAGTGATCTTAAGAGATCACTTTCTAAATGAGGTGAGGTTCAAACAGGTTATGTTCTTCATTTCATGTTTCCTAAATGAATACATTTAGAAAAAGAGCAAGAATACTGAAAATGTTATTTTCTTTCAGTATTCTTTTTAATACTAAGTCTTCCTATTGCAATGGATGATTTCTTTCTTAAAGAGGCATTAGATTCTAGTAGGATGATTCAGAGAGAAAACAGCATGAAGGGAAAGTATTAGGAGTTAGTGCTACCCAAAAAGAAATCAACACAAAATTCTCTTCAGAAAAATGTATTATGTTAAAAGTCAGTGTTCACCCATGTAATATGGTAAATTAGTAAATCAAGTGCAGTCCGCCCTCCATATCCATGGGTTGGGTTCTGCATCCATGGATTCAACCGAACATGGATAATACATATCTTTTTTTTTTTTAAAGAAAGAAGTTAACAGCTTTAAGTTTAAATTGAAAGGAAGGAAGGAAACAAAAGGCGGTGCACACCTGTAATCTCAGCTACTTGGGAGGCTGAGGCAGGAAGATTGCTTTAGCCCAAGAATTCGAGACCAGACTGAACAATACAGTGATGTAAGTGAGACCCCTATCTCAAAAAAAAAAAAAGGTGAGGCCGGGTGCGGTGGCTCACACCTGTAATCCTAGCCCTCTGGGAGGCCGAGGCGAGCGGATTGTTTGAGCTCAGGAGTTCGAAACCAGCCTGAGCAAGAGCGAGACCCCGTCTCTACTAAAAATAGAAAGAAATTAATTGGACAACTAAAAATATATAGAAAAAATTAGCCGGGCATGGTGGCACATGCCTGTAGTCCCAGCTACTCGGGAGGCTGAGGCAGAAGGATTGCCTGAGCCCAGGAGTTTGAGGTTGCTGTGAGCGAGGATGACACCACGGCACTCTAGCCCGGGCAACACAGCGAGACTCTGTCTCGGAAAAAAAAAAAAAAGTTGAGTCTGTATTAAACAGACTTTTTTCTTGTCATTGCTTCCTGTATTGTAACAATACAGTATAACAACTATTCACATAGCATTTATATTGTATCAGGTATCATAGCTAATAGATGATCTAGTCTATGGAAGGATGTACACAGGTTATATGCAAATACTATGTCATTTATATAAGAAGGAACTTGAGCATCTGTGGATTTTGGTATCCATGGAGGGAGGGAGGAGGTGTTCCTGGAACCAACCCCTGGGGGATAACTGAATATTTAAATAAGATGGGGAAATAAAGAACAATGCTAAACATTGGTAAACAGGTGACTAATCAATATGACTACCTTAAGAATTTAATAAAAGAGTAAACCATACCAACATCTGCCAAAGTTATCCATCAATTTTTTTATCCAGTTATAATACATGAGGAAATGAAATTCAAGGGAAGTTAAATGTGTAGCCTGAAGTTACAGATAAATTGAGTTATCTATATATTACCTTGTGCATGATTATTTTTCTCTGAGCAGGTTCAGCCATATCAATCATCTTTTGAACCACGTAATTGGCATACTGGTCCTTCATCATGGTGTATAAGGCACTGTGAGGACCATCATTCTGGCAGCAAACTTCATCAATCAGTAAAGCTCTCTCAGCACGGGAAGCATGAGTAACACACTTTTCTACTACATTGCTAAAAATTAAAGTAGATAAGCAAAATTTTGTTAATTCTTTCTTTACACCAAAATTTCCTTGACTTTGAAATCAAGAATCTATTCCAATGCAGTAGTAAACAGAAGAGTCAAGATGGTATGCTCTTGTCTTGTGATTACATTTAAAACAGAAATTGGTATCATGGGACATTACATATTAAAATTATAATTAAAAAAGGCAACTACGTCATTAGTAAGTTCTGAGACTTTCAAGAACATGTACTAAATAAATTTGCATTTCCTCACAGGTCTTGTAGATAAATGATTTTTTAAAAACAGACTTCAAAAATAGTATTATGTGTGCAAAATAAATTTATTATGTAGATTTTTAAAAAGTAAAAGCAATGTTCTGTATGTGCTTTTTAACACTACCAAAAAAGATTGTAGTTTAATGATATAGTCTACATCCACTTTTGTGCTTACTAATAAAAACCAAGAACTTCAAAGAATTGAGCCCTGGAATTAGAAAATACAGCAATACCTGGCAAATTTGTGTTGACTCAGGGCTAAGACCTTTCCTCTGATTTCGGAAACAATTTTACTCTTGTCTTCAGGTCGACCATGTTCCAGTACATGCTGAATAACATAATTACCATACTGATCCTAAGGACAAATATTTAACAATTACTTCACCTAAGTCATTCCTTAAGAATAATGATTACTCTTTAAAAAGATATTAATAATTTTGTCTAAACATCCTATAGTATAGTCAGAAGAATAGGCTTTGTCTCACCGTTTCTATAATATTTAATAATATATTTAAAAATCAGAAAATTTTCCAAATATATATAAACATTTCAAATTATTAGGTAATTTATACCTGTACCAACTGTTCTGTATGTTGGTGGAGTTCTTCCAAAATAGGTAAGGTCTGTTCTGCAGTGCAATGTTCTAGGATGCGCTGAATTACTCTGCAGCCATAAGGATGAGTTGAAAGCACAAACACCTTAATAAAATGTAAAAAATTAGGATTTGCATTCTCTGACATTTTTTAACAGTTTTATGAGGCAGAGAGGTTTCTGACAACACCTAGAATTGGTTAAAAATAGAAGGGTGATGGATTCACATTTAATATGACCACCACGTTACCAAAGCCTGGGATGTGGGAGGAGGGAGCGCTCAATTTAGGAGCTAAAGGTATTCTGATCTACAGGAACCTAACCAGAAGATTGAGGGTATGTAATAACAGGAATGAATGGCTGAGAAGAGGGAAGGTAGTTTAACATTTAATTAAATGCCATTAATTACTATGTATTAGTCACTAATTGCTATGTATTTTCTGTATTATTATACAGTCTTAAAGTCTTCTTCCCTCCTCCTCCTCTTCTACGAGGAAATCTGGAAAACACCGTTTGGTTTACATTCTAGCAGCAATTACCTTTACTTCTTAAAGTAATGTGATTATAACTTGTATTTCTACATTTTACAGGTTCAAAAAATGAAGTTATCTACTAACTCTAGAAAGAGGAAGAAATTAATGCACATTTACTATTTTGTCTCCTATTTTTGTATCTTGAGTGCTGTGTATTATCTTGTGACTTACGAAAATTCTAAAATCATGTCCTAACAAATTAGAAGCCAAAATTCAATCTTACTTGTCCTTTGAAAGCATCAATGATGAACTGCAGTGACTGTGGTTGAACACATTCAATACATTTTTGTACAACATGGTTTCCATTCTGATCTTTCACACATTTGAGTACATGACCATCTAACTCCTTTACCATTTCACTCTGTAAAACACAAGATGCCATTTAAATAATTATCTCAATAAGCAACATAATAAAATTAAATAACATGGGAACAAAAGTACACTCAAAAAATATTTCCTATTTGTATTTTTTTTTAATATATGGAAGTTTAAGTATTTTTCCTTGAAGTATCATTAGCAGAAACCATTGAAGGTAAAAATTACTAAGACGTATTTTGTGGGATTATAATGTGAATGATACATGTTGAAATAACCTGGTGGTGCTGATTTTGCTCTATTTAAGCTGTCTTCACTGTATGTGTCATCCAATAATTGTTCTCAGTTGGTAAACTCATATAACTAATTCAGAATTCTACATTTTGGCCTTCCTTATTATCCCCTCCAAAGGAATTATTTTTAATGCCTGCACAAGTCTATCGAGTGCATGGAAAAAAGTAAGGAATTGAGCACATATGGTTCATGTGATTGTCACATATTATCTCAATAATTCCCTTAAGGGAAGAAATTATTCTTGGACATTTTTGTTCTTCCTGACGCTCTTATAATAAAGAACTTGCTAGCTTTTATCATTAATACAATAATCTGTGTGCCTAATTAGAGCAATAAGAATGGTACTGTGGAGAAATGGAGCACACGCACTTAGTCTAAAGGAATTCACATTTAAGTATCTTTCACCCAAAGATCTCTCAGCTATATTCTGACACCATCGGGGAGGAATCCTACTAAGCTACAATACAGATGTTTAGGTATAAATTAAAATGGACTAAATCACAAAATCAAACGTACTTAAGAATCCAAATAAATATAATACCATTATTCATTAACTAGTTCACCCAAGACTTACTCACAATGCTTTATATTTTTAAATATCAAAGACATTTAAAATATCTATACCATTTTGACATATGTGGCAAGAGAAGTTCTATGGTTTTAAGTAACCAGATTTGTTTTCTCTTCCTCCATTGTGACATATCTCCAATTACTCTGAAACTCAGGATTTCCTCTGGAGGAATAATTGTTTTTTCTCACACATTTTTAATGCTGTGATTAATGTATGCACATGCACACACAGATAACCATCCATTCATATACTACTATTGTTTTTAATTCTAGAATTTACTTTTATTATATGGGAGTCAAGCTGATCTCTTTCTAATATTGACTGCAATTATCTTTTAAGAAATAATTATTTCCTTCACTGTTATGTTTTCATTGTAATACATAAATCATGTATAGAGGATAGTATCTACTTGGGGTTATTAATTTCATATTTAAAATGTGTTTATTCTTGTGTAAGAACCCCACTAATTAGTGTTGCTTCACAGTATCTTTTAAAAATCTGGTGGATCAGCATCTATCCTCATTCCCTAATCTCAATATTCTGTGACAATTATTTTGATCAGTTATCCTCCCCAAAAAGGCCCACAAATACATGGCTGGATTTGCATCAATCCTTTATTAACTTAAAATATTTAGACTTTCCATTGAAGAACATAGAATATTTCTCATTTAATTTATATGTTTAAATTCTCATTTAATTTACATGTTCTCTGAAAAAAATTATAAATCTTATTAAGAGGATTCTTAGGTTACTTTTCTGTTGAGCTAGATTTCAAAAAAATTTATTCAAAAGAATTTATATATATGTATATTTCACTGGCATATAGTAATGCTATTGGTGCTAAAAATTTTATTCTTTTAAAAAAAATTTCACATTGCTTTTTAAGGCTGAGTAATATTCCATTTTATTCTTGTAACAGAAACATTATATACAACCCAAATAAACACTGGAAATAGTAAAACACATTCTGATAGTACAGAAAATAAGAGATAGTAAAAACAGCCATCATTTATTATTCTGCTTGGCACACAGTATGTACTCAAATTATCTTCATTTAGAAATGATCTGCTCTGTAACTTTTTTTTTTTTTTTTTTGAGACAGAGTCTCACTCTCTTGCCTGGGCTAGAGTGCCATGGCATCAGCTTAGCTCACAGCAACCTCAAACTCCTGGGCTCAAGCAATCCTACTGCCTCAGTCTCCCGAGTAGCTGGGACTACAGGCATGTGCCACCATGCCCGGCTAATTTTTTCTATATATATATTTAGTTGTCCAGCTAATTTTCTTTCTATTTTTAGTAGAGACAGGGTTGCGCAGGCTGGTCTCGAACTCCTGACCTCAAGCGATCCTCCCACTTCGGCCTCCCAGAGTGCTAGGATTACAGGCGTGAGCCACCACACCCGGCCAGCTTTGTAACTTTTAATTAGTATTGTGTTATTTCAGACATTTAAAAAATATTTTAGTCTAGTTGTGGAAATATTTACTCATTTCAAGATTATTCTAAGATAAAAAGGTAATAATTTAAAAATTGAATAAAATAATACAAAAATTTTGTCTTAACTTACAATTACCTGCTGGTCAGATGAAATAGACTCTAATGCTTTCTGAATAACACGGCAGCCATACATCTGCAAGGCTAAGGGTAGAACATGACCACGAATACGAGTAGCCAAGGCTAATTTTTGATCCAAACTCCCAAACTGACAGAAAAGAATATAATATTAATAAAAAGTGACCATAACATTACTTTGTTAAACTTGAGTAAGACAGTGTTTGCAGCCCATTGAATCTGTTTTTAAAATAACACCTTTGGTAATTATGAAGGGAGGAGATATTCAGGAAGAAGCTTATTAAGACAGACTTAGAGATAGGCTACAATAATAATTTTGCTACTTTTCTTGGGTTAAGTCATACTATCTAAAATTTCCTTGTTACATCAACCACCTTTAAAAGTAAACATCTTCATTCTTCACTCCTAATAAACAAAATCCCCATCTTTAATATACAAACTTCTGAGCCATATATTCAGGCCACTAAAACTCTCTCAGACAATTCTCGAACTATATTCTGATGTAATCGAGAACAAAACCTGTTAAGTCAAGCTACAACACAGATGTTTATCTAAAGATTGGCTAAGTTACAAGATAAAACACTTCTACAAATCCAAATAAAGACTATTATTCATTAACTGGTTCACCTAAGACTTACTCCCAACACTTTAATTTTCAAATATTCATCAGGATTAATATTAAACTTTTCATTTAAAGTAGGCTCATATATTTAAAATTTTTTTATTGTATCTTGCTCTTGGCTCTATAATCCTATCTTTCTCTCCTCAATAAACCTCCTTTCATGCTTACCTTGAAAAAATTTTTTATTGTGATACAATATGTATACTCCACAAAATGTCATTTTAACTATTTTAAAGTATGTATTCAGTCATTAAATATGAAATGTCCAATTTCAAACCAAAGTGTAGATTATTATATCTCAAACAAGAAGCAGTACAATTATTCAAAGTATGCACCTGAACTATCGACAAAGTTTTGCCATCTTAATGGCAGCTTTTTTATGCCAGCAGCAAAGAAGCCTGGAGAGCAAGTGGTGATGAAGTAGCGAAAAATGTTTTCCACAGCTTGTTGAGAATGGAATATTTTTCCTTGCAAGAAGTGATCCAAGGCTAGGTGTGGTGGCTCACACCTGTAATCCTAGCACTCTGGGAGGCTGAGGCAGGAGGATTGCTTGAGCTCAGGAGTTCGAGACCAGCCTGAGCAAGAACGAGACCCCGTCTCTACTAAAAACAGAAAGAAATTAGCCAAACAACTAAAAATAGAAAAAAAAAAAGTAGCCGGGCATGGTGGCGCGTGCCTGTAGTCCCAGCTACCCGGGAGGCTGGGGCAGGAAGATCACTTGAGCCCAGGAGTTTGAGGTTGCTTTGAGCTAGGCTGATGCCACAGCACTCTAGCCCAGGCAATAGAGTGAGGCCGTCTCAAAAAAAAAAAAAAAAAAAAGAAAGAAAGGAATGATCCAAAGCCTAGAAGAAGTGGTAGTCAGCTCATGCAAGGTTTGCTGAATACGGTGGATGACAGTAGAGTTTAAGTCCAGCTTCTGTAGCTGAACAGCGTTATTTGTGCGACATGGGGTCCAGAGTTGTCTTGCAAGAGGATTGGTCTGTCTCTATTGACCAATCTCAGCAGCTTAATCACAAGCATGCTCATCATTTTGTCCAACTGGTTGCAGTACACGTCCACTGTAATTGACTGACCGGGTTTCATGAAACTGTAGTGGATAATACCAGTGCTGGACCACCAAATAGACACCATTAGCTATTTGGATGAATATTTGGTTTTGGACTATGTTTTGGCACTTCATCTTTATCCAACTATTGTACTGAACACCTGTGATTGTCACAAAAATATCCATTTTTATCACATGTAACATTGCCTTTATGTAGTGACAGCAAAGAAAGGCGAGCTTCGAGATGATTTCTGACACTCATTTATCCATGTGGAGCCCATCTATCCAGCTTCTTTACCTTGCCGATTTGTTTCAAATGGTCCCATATAGTTAGAATAGTAACGTCGAATCTTGCTGCTAATTCACACATAGGTTAAGATCGATTCGCTTCACTATGGCTTTCAGCTCATCATCCACCTTGGTCTCAGGTCACCCATGTGGCTCATTTTCAAGATTACAATCATCAGGACAGAACTTCTCAAACCATGGTGTGCATCCTTCCCAAACACTTGGTTGGTATTTCGAGCTGTCTGCGCTGCATTGGTTCCACAACGGAATTCGTATTAAAAAATAACAGGAACTTTTGACTTATCCATGGTTTCACAAAAATTGCTCTAAAAAAATTTGAAAGATAACCACAAGCCAAAATATGCCTTTGAAAGACTGAGGATGTACCTTCACAATAAACATAAAACAAGTGTCAAAGTGAAATGTCAGAGATATCAACCGTCAAACTTAGTAAAGAAATTGGACATTTCATACTTAATAACCTAATAATTCAGTAGTGCTAATTATATTCACACTGTTGTGCAACCATCACTGCTGTTTCCAACTCTCTCCCTCAGCCTCAAACAGAAATGAGTTTAACAATAACTTTCCATTCCCCTCTTCCTCCAGCTGCTGGGAAGCCCTAATCTATAATACCTATGTCTCCATGAATTTGCTATTCCAGACATTTCATACTGGTAGAACCTTATAATGTTTGTCCTTCTGTGGCTTATTCCACTTAATGTTTTCAAGGTTCTTCCATGTTAATTCCTTCTTTTGGCTGTACCATTTTACATTTCCACCAGAAATTATAAAGTTTTCAATCTCTCCACATTTTCACCTACACATTTTACATTTAAAAATTTTTATTCATTTATTTTTTTCAGAGCCAGGGTCTTGCTCTGTCACCCAGGCTAGAGTGCAGTGGTGTTGAGCATAGCTCACTGCAGCCTCTAACTTCTGGGCTCAAGTGAAGCAATCCTACTGCCCAGCCTCTCAAGTAGCCGGACACCACTAAGCCCAGCTATTTTTTTTATTTTTTATGTTGCAGAGTGGTCTCCCTACGTTGTCCAGTCTAGTCTCGAACTCCTGGCCTCAAGTGATTTTCCTGCCTCGGCCTTTCAAAGAGCTGGGATTCCAGGTGTGAGCCACCATGCTGGGCATTTTTTTTCCTTTTCTTTTTTTTTAAATTACATCCTATAGCAGGTGTAAAGTGCTATCTCACTGTGATACTGATTTGTATTTCCCTATTGATTTAAGGATGTTGAGCATTTTTTCATGGTTTATTGGCTATTTGTATTATCGTCTATGGACAAATGTCTGTTCAAGTCCTTTATCCATTCTTTAATTGGGTTATCTGTCTTTTTGTTGTTGAGTTTTAGGATTTCTTTATATATTCTAAATATAAAATCCTTACCAGATACAGGCCAGGCATGGTGGCCCACAACTGTAATCCTAGCACTCTGGGAGGCCGAGGTGAGAGGATGGCTTCAGCTCAGGAGTTTGAGACTAGCCTGAGCAAGAGTGAGACCCCATCTCTACCAAAAAGAAAGGGAAAAAATCCCACCCAGGCATTGTGACGCATGCCTGTAGTCCCAGGTACCCAGGAGGCTAAGGCAGAAGGATCGCTTAGAGCCCAGGAGTTGGAGGTTGCAGTGAGCTACAATTATGCCACTGTATTCCACCCAGGGCAACAGTCAGACTCTGTCTCAACAAAAAAAAAACAAGACAACTAAACACCCTTTCTCACAGCCCCCCGCCCCCTCTTTAAAAAAAAAAAAAAATCGTTACCAGATACATATTTGTAAATATTTTCTCCCAGATGTATGGCTATTTTGAAATGAAATGATTGTTATAGAACTTTCAGAGCTTTTCTTAGCATTATTTATACAGCTGCATGGATACACAAATATGCATGCATGCTTACCTCAAAAAACTTCTGTATAACATAGTTGCCAAAAACATCCGTCATTAATTGATAGGCTGCTTGTAGAATTTCATTAAATACCATCTGTCGCTCAGCTGGAGTAGCTCTCTCTAACTTTTGCTGTATGAATCTACGTGGGAAAAAAATTTAAATGGCGTAACAATAAGTTGAAGACAAGATCTGCAAATCTATCTCTCTTACTTGACAATTACATTCCCCCCTCCCACATGTTTACAAAAATAAAATTATTTCCAAAAATAGTATTAACACATTATATACTGTAGGCTGCTAGTTTACAACAAAAAGGACAAGGGTTATAGAACATTTCTTTGTAACATTTTAACTTAAAATAACTACAGTTAGACCAACACAAAACCTGGACATAAAGATGTTTAATCTTTCTTAGGTTAGTTTGGTTATATTACAATAAAAGAAAATTACAAAAATTTAGTTGGTTGTTCATTTTTCATAGTACACAATATTACTAAATATCTACTTCTAGAACATAATAAAAGAAATAAAATTCACCCAATACGAATGAACTAAGCTAGTCACTGTAGGTGACACAAGGTTCATTTGGTACTCTTGAGGAACTTCCAAATACAGTCATGCACTGCACTACGATGTTTTGATCAACGATAAGAGGCATATACTATGGTGGTCCGCTAAGATTAAAATGGAGCTGATAAATTCCTAATGACCAGTGACTTTGATCATTATATGTTTGTGGTCATGCAGGTATAAACAAACCTACTGTCCTGCCAGTTGTTTAAGTATAGCACACAGAATTACATACAGCGCATAATGCTTTATAACGAACAACTATGTTATGGTTTATGTATTTACTATACTTTTTAAAGTGTACTCCCTCTACATGTAAAAAACAAAAGTTAACTGCAAAACAGCCTCAGGCAGGTCCATCAGAAAGTATTCCAGAAGAAGGCATTGTTATCAAAGATGAGAGCTCCATGCCTGTTACTGTCCCTGAAAACCTTCTAGTGGGATAAGACATGGTTGTGGAAGACAGATACTGATGATCCTAACATTGTGTAGGCCTACGTAAATGTGTGTCTTTGGCTTAGTTCTTAACACAAAAGTTAAAAAAAAAATTTAAAAATAGAAAAAACTTAAATACGGATGCAAAGAAGGAAAATATTTTTGTATAGCTATACAATGTGTTTTTCTGTTTTAAGCTAAGTGTTATTACAAAAGAGTCAACACATGAAAATCTCAAAGATTATAAAGTAAAAAAGTTATCAGCTATTCATTCAAAAAAATTATAGTATGCTAAGGTTAATTTGTTATTAAAGAGAAAAATTTTGCATAAATTTAGTGTAGGCTGAGTGTACAGGGTTTAAAAGCCTACAGTAATGTCCAGTCATGTCTTAGGCCCTTTAAATTCACTCACCACTCACTGACTTACCCAGAACTCCCAGTCCTGCAAGCTCCATACGTGGTAAGTGCTCTATACAGGTGTACCATTTATCTTTTATATTGTATTTTTACTGGACCCTTTTCTATGTTTAGATACATAAATATTTGCCATTGTGTTACAACTACCTACAGTATTCAGTACAGTAACATATTATATAGGTTTGTAGCCTAGGAGGAATAAGCTGTAACATACAGCCTACCCCATCTAGGTTTGTACAGGTATACTCTATGTTTGTACAATGACACATTTCTCACAACGTATCCCCATTGTTAAATGGTGCATGACTATATAGGGAGGTAAAATTTGTATGCAACTATTTAACGTACCATTTTTTAAAAATTTGAGGTTTACCTTAAAACCACACAAAAACACTTACATTTACTAAATGCATTAGTATTCTATTTTCCTATCTTAAGAATGCTAATTCACACGTATCTCTCAAGCATTGTATCTATTTAATGTAAAAAGGCACCAAATTTTCCCATAAGAAATGTGAATTGGCCGGGCCTGGTGGCTCACGCCTGTAATCCTAGCACTCTGGGAGCCCGAGGCGGGTGGATCGCTTAAGGTCAGGAGTTCGAGACCAGCCTGAGCAAGAGCGAGACCCTATCTCTACTAAAAAATAGAAAGAAATTATCTGGACAGCTAAAAATATATAGAAAAAATTAGCCGGGCATGGTGGCGCGTGCCTGTAGTCCCAGCTACCCGGGAGGCTGGGGCAGGAAGATCACTTGAGCCCAGGAGTTTGAGGTTGCTTTGAGCTAGGCTGAGGCCACGGCACTCACTCTAGCCAGGGCAACAGAGGGACTACTGCTTAAACTTAAAAAAAAAAAAAAAAAAGAAAGAAAGAAAGAAAGAAATGTGAATTCTTTTAGTCTAAGGCAAGTCACCTTGAATATCAACCTATAAAGCAATGCAAAAGCATTTAACATTGTCTACTTTTAAGACAAACTATACATCAGGACACTCAAGTGTATAAATGTCATTCAGAACTAATGTAATCAAAATGACAGAAAAAACAGGCACAGCTATATTTTCATTATAAAAATATTCTCATAGAAGAAAACTGAGACACCATAAAAAACAAAGTAGAAAATATCACCTACCTGGAGCCATGCTGGTCTTGAGAAAACTCAACTATATGTCCAATCAAGTCTCTAAGTTGAAGGTTTGGGAATCGGTTGTTTCTGAAATCTTCCAGTAATCTACTGCGGCCAGAAGGCATAATATCAGACCTATTATACCGAAGCCGAGAAGGAGGAAAGAGCTGGCTGCTGGAGCTAAATAGACTGGAAGTGCTTGAAGCACTTCGATATTTTGCTTCTGCTCCAGGTGCTGCAGAGATATATCGACCACTACCATTTGTCAGTCCTCCTACAACAAAGCAGCTGAGGTCAGCAAATATTTTTGAAAGTTGTTCCTCATAAAAGTTACTTAAACTATAAATTCAGTCAATAAAGAAATATTCCCCCACTAATTCCTATTTGTTATAACAGGAAATTAAAATTGGAAGAGAAAATCTCACACGTATACTTAATATATTTGGCCCTATGAAAAAAGAGACCAGAAAACATGAGGAGAAAAAAATCTGTTATTTGTTTTTTGCCAGCTTAAAGTGTAATTACAAGATCTAATATCATATGCACTCATAGCAATACCAAAATACTGAAAGTACCAACCAACAGAATTTTCAGTTATGTTAACAAGTAAGTTTAAGTAGCTAGCAAACTTAGATTTTTAAGCCACTGAAATAGTGTTATTGAAATTCATTTGCATTGTTAATGAAATAACACTGTGTTGAATCTGTATTTTTGAGGAAGATATTAAAAATACATTAAGTCTTATATACTTCTATGTAAAGACAAACCATTTCTTAGTTCACCCACTGATTGAAGTTTTAAAAAAACCCATAATATTAAAGTAAATCTAAATTATGCACTATTTTTTAAAAGATTTTAAAGAGAACTATCTTCTCACCAGTCACAGACTGCAAAAAACTTGTTGTAGGGAGGCCATGTAGCCACACCCACAGAAATAAATGCTGTGGGCCTCACACTTGCAGGACAGCCTGGAGCCCAGGTTACAGGATGGCTGTCCAGAGCCACTTGTCATAGAGCAATGTCCTTTTGCTCATG
>NW_012149841.1:3180444-3198090 GCF_000956105.1 Propithecus coquereli | reverse complement strand
TACTTGCCATAAAAATACTATTATTTTGTAGACAAGAAATAGTAGTAATAAACAGCAATTATTATTCCTATAGCCTTAATCATTTAAGACAAATGAACAAAAAGCCTCTTTACGTTCAATTATTAACAAGAAAATTAAAGGGCAATCCAACAGAAAAAATAAATACAAGCAGGATATTGTTTTTATCACAAGTACCAGTTTAAAAGTACTTGACAGTGTCCTTTTAAAAAAGAAAAATGTAAACACAATTGCAAAATGCAGATTTAGTAGTTTCAGAAAAACAAAACCACCAGCTTTATGCCATTAACACTATGTGCTATTATACAATCCAGGCCACAGGGTATGGATGATCCCAAGGACACACTGTCAGTGCAAAGCTATATAGAGGCATTAAAGGCCAAAAAGAATTACAAGGACAAGGGAGCAGTAAAAGTTATAATCCTGGAGGGTGAACTGGGTTAGAGCATTTCTCTTATTTTCTGTCTCTACTGCCCTAGCTTTATTTTCCTTACTGATACAACATATTATATATATAGCATATCATAATTTATTTATTTGAATCCCCAACTCCTCCTCCAATGTAAATGTCATAATATTATGTTCAATTACATGCTAGATATCCAGTGTCTAGAATAACGTCTAGCAGACAGTAAGTGGGCACACGATAAATATTTACTAAATGACAACTAGAGGGCACAAACATTTTACACAGCATCAACTGCCTATGGTTTAGTTCTGAAAGATCTTGTAAATCGTGTGTAATTTAACAACCATCTTATACACCAGAATCACTAACAAGAAATACTTGTTTGTTCCAGTTCTACATAACTATCTCAGCACCCATGTAGATATTCAAAATGTCAAAGAGTTCAGTGTTTCAATACTGTCTCACTACTGTCAACTCTTCAACTCCCCATTACTTCCATTTATACAGTTTCAAGAATTGTTCATAACAATAAATGATCACTAGCCCATTTGATTCTTTAACAATACATCAGATGACTTCTACAAATACTACTAGAATTGGGTACTATCACATCCCACACATTGCCACAGGGTTTTCTCTAGCATCCATGTCTTTTTTGTAGGGCAAGAGTGTTTTGCTTATCATTCCAATCTGTTTTTATACATATCAATTTTATTTTTCCTTTCAAAGGCCATTTGGTGATATCACTTTATGATAAAAACCTACAGCATTCTGCTAGAGTATATCCTCTAAAACCTTCAACCTAGTTTTCAAGACATTATTTCAAAGCTATTTCTCACACAAATTTCCTAGTAGTACCTTAAGTGCTTATCTTCTCTCCCTTATTCATTACTATTTCTATGCCATTGCTTATCATCACCTCAAACATAAGGCCTAATCTTATCCTTAACGTGCTAAAGATTTAGCACCAAATTCAATATGCACACTCACCCTAGGAGATGACTAAGCCAGTCTAATTTGGTGCCTTCCAAGTATCCTACCAATGTCTAGCGGGAATTTCTCCCGTATCTAGATATTCTTTGATTCTATTCTATCAGCTCCCCAAACCAAACTCCTCACATACCTATGTGTGACAATCATCTAATAATACTAAACTGCCTTGAGTTTTAAAAATCTTAGACTTTCAATTCTAGAAGGCTAATTGGTCTTATTTATAAAACTGAAAAATTAATTTCATCCAGGGCAGAATACCTTTCCTTACAAATTAAATAAGCAAAATGAAACCTAATTTATAATGTAGATTAAACAATTAAAATAAGGTTGTCCAAACACTGAAAGCAGGTTATCCAAAACCTGTTTGGAGATTGAGGAAAATTCCACAAAATGGGCCTATACTCTTCAAAATCGGCAAGGTCATAAAATACAGAGAAACAGTTCAATATTAAAAACAGAGCTGTGACAAATTAATGTAATGTGTGGTTCTCAAGTGGGCCCCAAATCAATCAATCTCCCCCCCCCATTTGTCATAAAGGACATCAGTGAGAAAACTGAGAAGTGAATAAAGTCGGGTGACTTGATAATAATAAATCTGTGTTAATTTTCTGACTTTGATAATTGTGGTTACATGAAACAGTATCCTTGTTTTCAGAAAACATATACTGATGTATTAATAAGGGACATCATGCCTGCAACTTCCTTTCAAAAGTATCAGGGAAAAAAAAAAATAACTTGTTGGGGGAGGGGTGAGGAGGAAAGAGAAATATAAGGCAAATGTGGTAAATGATAACACTTGGAGAATCTGGGTGACAGGTATTCTGGATTTTTTTCAACTAATTTTGTAATTCTCCCATAAGTCTAAAATTATTCCAAAATTAGTTACAAACAGGTTGGTAGTCTAAAAGTAGATTACGTTCTGCACAAAATGTATTAAATGGATAATAGATCATTTCACTTCATCTTTCAGTACCCACTACCATTCACTACTTCTTAATCACTATTTGAATAGGAATATCTATAGGAAATGTAGATTAATACTGTAATTTCACGGATAAGGTCACTATGGTCTCAAAGTGATGTGGACCATCACATCAGCACCAGCCAGGAGTCTTAGGCCAGAGTTTATCACACAACAGTGTGTTGCCCTTATATGCTATTTACAAAAGAATCTTTCACATTCACTCATAACAACTTAATAAAGGCAAATGCCTTATTATTTTACTAGTAGAAATAATAAGATTTTACAAGTTTTCATTAACTTCTTTAAGAAGTCTATTGTTTTAGAATCCTTTCCTATTAAATATCAGAAGTCAAAAAGATAAAAAACAGAGTCATCCCTTGATATCTGTGGGGGACTGGTTCCAGGACTCGCTCAGACAGCAAAATCTGTAGATGCTCAAGTGTCCTGCAGTCAGCCCTGTTTATCAGTGGGTCCTGCATCCCAAGACTATCTGCAGATGCAGAACCTATGGATCTGGAGGGCAGACTGTATTGGGAAAAATACAGGGAAGAAAAACAATATAACAACTCAAACAACCAAAAATAAAGAAATCTGATTAGCCTTTGCTTTTGATTATTTTCCATCCTGGAATTTGGAATGACAGCTACTCAATCTATCAGATATGTATATATATTCAAAAATAAATTCTTGAGCCTTACTCAAGACATACTGAATTACCCTTTTTGGACAATTTTTATTTTTAAAACAATCTACCCGAAGGCTATTCTGATAGCAGTGTTTGGGGACTAATGAATTAGAATCAAGATAATTTAAGGCTTCATTTTACAATAGGTTTTCAATTACTGATTTCAAATAAAAATGAAAAGTAGATTTGGGGTCCTGAAAAGGATACAACTACGTATAGGCCACTAGATAAGAGCCTGTTTCAGAAGGCAAGGCTCTGGAAATAAACGAGATGATAATGGAAAATGACCAGTTAGTTGCAGTAGGCAAGGAATCAAAGACATAGAATGAGTATCTGGGAAAAGTCTAACATGAGGACAGTCTATTTTATAACATTAATTTTAGTTACTTTTAGCCCATAAAGAGGTCCATTAATAATTTTAGTTCAGTATTTTCTCTCAGATTACTTTCCAAAAATAGGATTCAGATACTCAGAGCAGACTGTAACATCCTTGGATAACCTGACTTATTACTACATCTATCTACATGTTACTCAACTTTACTGGGAAAACCTAAAGTTGAAAAGTGGGGGAAAGACTTCAGAGCAGTGCTTCTCAATATGTATATAAATCTTTGTTACATATTTCTAAATACTCATAGTTGGTACTATGTGCTAGACCTTGAGGGTCTATGGCACGTAGCAATTTATTACTTTGTTTAAAAAGAAAAAGGCAACTATCCCTGAGTCTAACTCACCCTACCAGTTGCACATTAACATGGCCTTGTTATCCTCCTGTACACGGTAACTTTTAAAAAGGCAGCAACCATTTATTGAACTATGTATCGGACACTGCAATAGGCAAATTTTGCATGAAATGCTGTACTGTATTGAGCTGTGTCCTCCAAAAGGTCATTTTTTAAAATGATGTAAGTCAATCAGTTGTGGTAATTTGTTCCATTAATGTGCTTCAAAGTTTTTCCAGCTTCTACCCATTATCTAACTGGCTAAGACTGGGCCTACAGTTGGGAAACAAGAGGCCAGACAATACAGGATAGAATTGTGCCCCTCACCAAAAATATGTTCAAGTTCTAATTGCCTGTATCTGTGAATGTAAAGTTATTGGCAAAGAGGGTCTTTGCAGATGTAAACAAGTTAAAATGGGGTCATACTTGATTAGGGTGCATTCTAATCAAATGACTAATGTCCTTATAAGAGGAGGAAAAATTGCACACAAAGACACATAGGGAGAATGCCATGTGACAATGGAGGCAACACTGGAGCAATGCCTCTACAAACTAAGGAACACCAAGGATTGCCAGCAACCACCAGCAGAAAGAGGCAAGGGAAAACTGTCCTCTAGGGCCTTCAAGGGCCTTCACTTGGCCTTGTCAACACCTTGATTTCAGACTTATAGCTTCAGAACTGTGAGTAGAATAAATTTCTGCAGTTTGAAGCCATCTGGTTGTAGTAATTTGTTACAGCAGGCCTAGGAAGCTAATACAATGTCCTCTTTTCTTAATGAAAGTTAATCAAACACTAGTTGAAATACTGTTACACGTTTAAATAATAAAGTACATGCACACAGTGAATGTTGAAATAAAGATAATAAAACAAATATCATCACAATTGAATAAGGTATAGTAAGACAATATTTCTTTCCAGATTAATATGTAAATGACTCAAATATGCGGGGTTTTTTCATTTTTCTCAGAATCTAAAAGTTTGCACGTAAACACTGCATTTAAAGTAAAAATCTTTGTTTCTCTAAACTTGCAAGTGCTTGCCCTATTATTTTATGATACATTATTGTAACATCACTACATGAGAATGTCATCCTCTTAACTATCTATGAAACAAACATATTTCCACCATTTCACTTGTGAGACAACAGGCTTAGAGAACCTAAGTAACTTATTCAAGGAAGTATAGCTAATAATTAGACTGAATTTTTTTTTTTACCATTATGTCTGTGTAATTCACTTGAAAGTTTTTAGTTATATTCAGCTATACTTCCTGGAGAACACTTAATGCCATATGCCATTCTTAAATCTGAAAAATGACTTAAGTTACAAGGGGTATGAACTGTATAAAATTTTTCTAATTATCATTAACAACTATACAGTTGCCATATAATGACACAAAAATTTTACTGGGGGAAAGATTAAGGCTATAGTAAATTTAAAACCCTAAGTAATCCTTGTTAAAAGTATAATAATCTTCCACCTCATTTTAATAGGCTAACATAAACAGCATAGACATGTCAAGTGTGCTACCTACCTTAAATCTGTAAATTTTATGACAATATGTGAGCAAACATTAGATGCAAACTATACACCAAATGTTCTAAAACAGAAAATAAAAATCTGTTGTATCCATTTCTACTGCTCCTGATCCTTTTCTAAAAGCAATTTTAAAATCTTACCTTTGAGTCTCTACTGCTTAAACTTAAAAAAAAAAAAAAAAAAAGGTAAGGGGAGACTATCATCACAGAAGATATTTAATAATCTTCCCTCATTCATCGAAGAGCATTTAAACATGGTAAGTTTTACATATGAACTATATAGTCTTTAGGCTAGTATCACATCATTCCTATCAATAACCCACTTTGCCAATTTCTATTATTGCATCAAAAGGGGGTAATGTTGTGCGGTTTCAAAAATTACCTGTATTTTATATCTTTAGTGAACCCCCGCCTCCCCGCAATTAACGAATGAGAACACTTTAAAAAACTTACTCCCCTCATGCCACTCACTGCACACCAGCGCAGGTGACCATGTCTTTCAAAAAACAAACAAGAAAAATAAAAAACTTACTCTCCTCCCCCTGAAAAAAAAAATTAGTAATAGGGTGAGCTTTTTCCCAAGTATTTCAAATCACCCTGACAGATTTGACGTGAATTCTTTACTTTGGTTAACACATTTGGTAATAGTTAATAAACCAACAAGCTATATCTGTATTTCCTTCTCAATATTCCTGCAGAGATTTCATGGCCATTTGCCTTTGCTGGAGTGATGAAAAATTTTAAGAGCTGGGATTTTTTTCTCTTAAATCATGATTACTAAACTAAGAAGGACTTATGTAATCTTAAGGTTTGCTTAAAAATTATGGATATTGGGGAGAATTTTGATCCTAGACAAACATTATGGGAACACTTGTTTTCTCTCGTGATGTGGCTATTATACTAGTGAGAAGAATGCTGAACTGGGTAGGTACTGTGAAAGATGTACTTAACCCAGAAAAACAAAAAACTTCACACACATGTAAAAACGAAAACTCCACAACTATCAAAAAACTTCATTTTAGTGCAATATTCTCAAGAGTATCATCCTAACACAATTGAACAGAGAACACACTGATTGGGAAAGGCCAAATAATGCTTTTTAATGTAGAAATCTATGTAGGATACGAAACATTTTTTTTTTTAAGAAAGGAAAGTAGCCAGTGTCCTTAAGAATAAAGTTATCAACAAAACATGGAAAATCAAGCTGGGCATGGTGGCAACTACCTATAGTCCCACCTACTTGGGAAGCTGAGGCGGGAGGATTGCTGAGGCTAGGAATTTGAGGCTGCAGTACGCTATGATCAAGCCTGTGAACAGCCACTGCATTCCAGCCTGAACAACACCGTAAGACCCTGTCTCTTAAAAAAATAGTAATAAAAAAATTAAGAAATAAAACCATTCAAATTCAACTACTCAAAAATTTATTAAAATCTGAATATTCTTAAAGTTGTAGAGAAAGGTCTGGGCTTTCTTGTTACTAATTTAGTGAGGAAAATAAACTAAGATGCAACTAATATAATCCAGTCTGTAGTATTGATACAAAAAACCCATGAAAATGATAATTCCAATGGAAAGAGTCAGTATGATTTTATAAGAGAATTATTAAATAAAGCACAGTAAGGCAACAGTATTATAATCATATTGTAACTGCTGTTTTTGTCTGTATTTACCACAAAACTACAAACTTGATGATAGTGGATTAAGATGGTGATTTTTTTTCCAATTAAGCAGAGTCTGGCATGTAGGTATTTGATAATGGTTGAATGAATTAATAAGTAACAATTCTGATCACACATAAAAATTCTAAAAAGGAGGCTAACTATGCAAAAGATAAACATAAAATAGCAATTAGTAACTATAAATAAAACTTGCTATTTATACACTATTTTAAGTATCTTAAAATACCATATAAAGGAGATCCTTCCCTTATCAATTTTAATTTAAAAATTGATAATAAAATATTTTAAGAAACCAATGAAGTAAAGAGCATTTAATTTGGGTTAACGGTCAATTGTTAGCAAGTGTAAAACCAGAAAGAATCCAATATAAATATACACTGACATTCGACAACTCCCAGGAACAAAAAAACATACCCTAAACTTAGGGAACAAGATCCTTTTAATTTATTCAGGTAGAAATTAGAAAGAAAAGCATCCTTTGAGAGGCAGTATGATATTTAGAACAAGCCAGATAGACCTGGGCTCAAAATTTTTACTCTGCTTCTTACTAACTTCACGACTACAAGTCACTTAGTTTCTTTAAGAATGAAGTGGGGGGAGGGGGGAGAGAAGAAGTCAAAGTTCATTTCTTCTCATTTTGATATTTGCTATACACTGGTGGGGCACCTTCGTCACAAATCAGGTAACTAAATGAGCAGGTCTATTTTTGGATACTCTATTCTGTTTCACTGGTCTATTTACCTATAGACCTATACTGTACTTCTGTCAATACCAGAATTTTAGTTACTGTATCCTTTATAAGTTTAGGTATCTAGCAGTATTAAGTTCCCTAATTTTGTTCTTTAAGACTGTCTCAACTATGCTTGGTCCTGCTTTTCCATTTACATTTAAAAAATCAGTTTATTTTAGAAACCTGAAAATATTTTGATAGTACTAAATCTATAGATCGACTAGTAAAAAGCTGGTATCTTCCTTATAGTGAGGAGTCTTTCAGCCAAAAGCATGGTTATGTCCTTCCATTTAAGTCTTCTTTAATTTCTGTCAGTGTTTTATAGTTTACAGTGTAAAAGACCTTGCCCTTTCCCACTGGATTTATTCCTAGGTACATCACAAGGAGACTATCTCATGTGAAAATATTCTCTACATATATGATACAATTTTGCAATACCATGCCAAGAGATATATATGCTGCTTTCATTTTTAAGTAATTTGGCTAACACTGCACATCTCTCATGAAGCAAATCTGCCTGTATTTTAAGAGCTACTTTTTGATCCTTAGTGAACATTATAAGGATAGTGCAATGATGTAAATTCCAGGTGAATTCTTGGTAGATTAAAGGAATTTTTTAGGCTGGGCACGGTGGCTCACACCTGTAATCCTAGCACTTTGAGAGGCTGAGGGGGGAGGATCACTTGAGGCCAGAGGCTCAAGACCAGCCTGAACAAGAGGGAGACCCCTTTCTCTACTAAAAATAGAAAAATTAGCCAGGTGGAGTGGTGTGTACCTGTAGTCCCAGCTACTCTGGAGGGTGAGGTGGGAGGATCGTTGGAGCCTAGGAGTTGGAGGCTGCAGCAAGCTACCATGACACCACTGCACTCCAGCCTGGGCCACAAAGTGAGACTCTGCCCACCCCCACCCCTCCAAAAAAAGAATTAAAAAATAATCTCTATCAGTTCTTAGTAACTACAAATTATTTCCATATAGTCAAAGAGGAAGGCCGGGCATGGTGGCTCACGCCGGTAATCCTAGCACTCTGGGAGGCCGAAGCGGGCGGACTGTTTGAGCTCAGGAGTTCGAGACCAGCCTGAGCAAGAGCGAGACCCCGTCTCTACTAAAAATAGAAAGAAATTATCTGGACAACTAAAACTATACAGAAAAAATTAGCTGGGCATGGTGGCACGTGCCTGTAATCCCAGCTACTCGAGACGGTGAGGCAGAAAGATCACCTGAGCCCAGGAGTTTGAGGTTGCTGTGAGCTAGGCTGATGCCACGGTGCTCTAGCCCAGGCAAGAGAGTGAGGCTCTGCCTCAAAAAAAAAAAAAAAGTCAAAGATGAATTTTTAACATGAACCTATACTGAGGTATCACATTTCAAAATAGAATCACATATAATTAAAGTAAAAAAGTCACATGAACGTGTATCTGGATATGTTACAAAAGGTAATATCCCTAGTAATAGATATAAATGGCAAATTAAAAATTTCAATTTTTCCATATTGTGTGAAACTGCTTTGAGGGCTAGGATTTAAACACAAAGTAATTAAGGAATATAAAGATTTACTTGCAAGCTCAATAAAAAGAAAAGATAGAGGAAAAAGTTGAGTGAGAAGCTGAAATGCAAATGTGAAGGAGAGGTCGGGTTAATGAAGCAAAAGGAAAATAATAAAATGACAGTAAATTATAAAATTAAAGTCAGCAAACTATATATCAAGGGGAAAAAAACATTTTGAGACACGTACAAAAAGAGATCCACCTTTTCTATTTTCTGCCTCTCATCCCGTAAGTTCCTTTTCAAAAATTTAAAATATACAATGGCAAGCAGAATTCAGGTCAAAGGAAGGTAGAAGAAAAAAAAATGCATTAGGCAGATGATGGGGACATACAAGAAATCCTGGAATTATGAGTTAAAAAGCAAGTGTGACACTGGAGTAAAACTGTACGGGAAGTATGAATTATTTCTTTCCATTCAGTGTATCTATGTAGGAGCTACTGGAAATTTCACTGGAATGATCTTTTTTTGTGCCAACTATGTAAAGTGCAGCATCTCCCTGCTGGGCAGTTAATGTCAACAGAATCCCCACAATTACTGTAACAAGCAAAAACTGTTGCCACCCATTTCCAAACTGTTCACCTCCTTGTGAATTCTAGCACTGGGTATTTTAAACAAGTGCCCCAAGTGACTCTGATCAAAACACTGGATCAAATAACGTATTTTTTAATCTTAAATATGTGATTATCTTAACTAAATTTAAGATAAACCGATGCAAACATTCTCAGACATCAGAACCACAAAGAACGGATAGTGTTATTAAAGTGTAATCAATAAAAATACAAGGGGCCGGGTGTGGTGGCTCATGCCTGTAATCCTAGCACTCTGGGAGGCCACGGCGCGTGGATTGTTTGAACTCAGGGGATCCAGACCAGCCTGAGCAAGAGTGAGACCCCGTCTCCACTAAAAAAAAAATAAAACAAATAAAAATACAAGGGCAAAAATGACTTGTAACCCAAAGCTAGCACAATTTAAAACCAATAAATTTTACACAGAGAACCAAACATCACAAATTCCTCCATACAATAACAGAATTTCTTCGCAGCATATTTCCTACTCATCAGCAAATAAATTACTTTCAGACATATCAAAGGGCCGTAGCTGTGCTTTAGTTTACATTATCATGAGCTGTAAATAATATTTTACTGAGCAATGAATACACTACTCTATTGCCAGTCCCTAAATCGTATACCTTAGATTACCAAATATTTGAGGGAGTTTAGTGCTTAGATAGGAGTTTTTATATATATTTCAAGAATAACTAAAGGGATCTAGAAATCTGGTAATCTTATGCACATCTTAACAACAACAAAAAAAAGTATGACTTACACTACAGTGAGGTAAATATTAGTTTCTGAGAGGCTGATTACAATATATTTATGTACTTTGAAACACTGTTCAGCTCCTTATTGAACAGCATCATGGAAAAAGCAAGGATAGTATCAGGAATGCAAACTGTATGCTAACCTCAATTCTATCATTTATTGGCTTGGGCAAGTCTCTTAGGCTCATCTGATCTTTAATTTCCTCATCTTTAATTAAGATATTCAGTCAGTTTATGTTGACAATCAGAATGAAATGAAATAATGAATATGAAGGTGCTTTAGAAAACCACCAAATGCTATTTAGTTATAAGGAACTTTAACTACTACTTAAAGGATAGCAGTATTTTCAATGAAAGCTTCAAAATAATTTATATTGTTTTCTGCTTCCATTATTGACCATATATACGAAACTTATAAAAATGGTATGTATCCTTATTTTAATTCTTAAATTATTTCATTCTAAGTAGCTAACCAAATCTGCCAGAAGCCAGCAATTTTAACAGAATGATCCTTAAAGTTAGTATTATCCTGCCTGTTTTTAATATAAAATTTTCTGTAATTGGGAGAAAAGACAAGTTATGAAATTTTCTAATCCACAGCAAACCAAAGCACACTCATTTACTTACTCAACACATGACGTTAATGAATTACTGGGATTGATAGCCACCTTTCAATTAATTTCACTGAATCCAAAGTTCGCATAACACTTTTTAGTACCCTTTTCTTAAGAAACAATTAAGCCAGTTCAAAAACAAACAGGTACAAGGGAATAAGCCGTTAATCTGTCAAAACCTAAGTCAAATAACAAAAATCCAGAATGCTATTTTATACCTAATAAGTTCCACATAAAAAAATTACTATGAGCATAAAGACTGGAGTAAATCAGAAACCACCAACACATAAGTTTATTAGAATAAGAAAAAGAAATGAAACAAGAAAGGAACTCGCTGGTAGCTCCAGGTAGAAAAGTGAGATAATATTAGAATTATATAATGTTCTTCACAAGGAATGAGATATATCAAAATGAAATGCTGACTTCTATCAGAGACAATGATTAGTAAAAATTGCAGGTAGATTTTTTCCCCAACTCCACAGATCAATACAACATGAAAAAATAATTCATTTTAAATATTTTTATACTGAACCTAAAAGCTCAGACTTTTATCCAGTTCTTTGCATTTGAGGATAAAAAAAAAAACTATCAATCCTAAAGTAATTTATCCTTGTTCCTTTCCACTTCTTTCTCTAACCTCCAGTAATTTAAGTGCTGCTTTAAAAAAATTATATTCAACATGGGAGCCAATATGAAGGAGCTCCAAACAACCAAAGATAGTATATAATTCTGGAATAAGAAATAGATATAAAACTGATGTCTCTCAGACTGCAATGGACTAAAAACATTAATTATCCCCCAAATCTATCAATTTATAAAGATGAAGATAAAAACCCATGAGTCACCTTTAGAGGCTGGGAAGGTATCAACTCATTATTTTGAAAACTAGGAAAGAAAGAAAAAGAATCATGCATTATCCTGACTCCTGTATGAACATTCAGGGTAACCTCACAATTTATGAGGGAAACTTATTCTTCTTTATAGAAAAGTTCCATATTACAAATGCAGCACCATGGGGAAACAATCAGCAAAATCAAGAGTGTGAGAAATCCAACAGGACAAAGTTTCTTCAACAAATAAGTGGAAAGGAAAAAAAGATGAAGGAAAAACAATTACAGATTAAAAGACAAACAAATGCAACATATGAACCTTATTTGGACAAATTCAAACAAAACAACTATAAAAAGACATTTAAGTCAATTAGGTTAATCAGAATTAATGAGAAATTACTAATTTAAACAGATGATAATGACACTGTGGTTATGGTATTTTTTAAAACAGGAATCTTAGTAATACATACTGGAAAGTAGAAAAATAAAATTATTTTCTTATGCTTCTAACATCAATATAATAAAATAAGTAACAGCGTTACAAATCTGAACAAAAATGTTTTAGATTATTACAAAAAAATGAACATTCAAAACCTATCAACTGAAATACTTGCTCTTCAATCAAAAAGTGACTACTGGCCGGGTGCGGTGGCTCACGCCTATAATCCTAGCACTCTGGGAGGCCGAGTTGGGCAGATTGTTTGAGCTCAGGAGTTCGAAACGAGCCTGAGCATGAGCGAGACCCCGTCTCTACTAAAATTAGAAAGAAATTTGCTGGACAACTAAAAATATATAGAAAAAATTAGCCGGGCATGGTGGCGCATGCCTGTAGTCCCAGCTACTCAGGAGGCTGAGGCAGGAGGATTGCTTGAGCCCAGGAGTTTGAGTTTACTGTGAGCTAGGCTGACGCCACGGCACTCTAGCCCAGGCAACAAAGTAAGACTTTGTCTCAAAAAAAAAAAAAAAAAGGGACTACTGGTCATCCTGCTAAAAATACATATGTTGATTAAATTCCTACTATTTAAAAAATGGAACATCATTTTTTGAAAGCCAAAACAGAATGTTATGCTATTTGGCATTTTCTGTCAATCTCAAATAACTAGCACAAGGAAAGGGAGAGCTGATTTTTAAAAAAAGTTAGCATGTTTCACTGAATACTTTGGGAATGCAGATCAGGGCTTACAGATAATTATAATGATTATAATGTTCATGTCTTTAAAATCTCACAAGAAAATAACCTGGAATTAGTTCTAACCAATTCAAATAAGACAGAGAACTTATTTCTATTTTATGATTTTACATTCTTAATATATGAGCTGAGTAAACTTATTTTAAAAATATGCATATTCCATTTCCAAAGGTATTTTATTTATCAGCAGCCTTGAGACTCAATTCATAAAGAAGTCCATTTCAAGAATACAGATCAGAGAGCATGAAAGCCTTGCATTATGATTCAATCACAGGAAAGTGCAGAAGGGATTATTTTCATAAACAGTATGCAAAGAGCAAATATATGAAATCATTTGAATTATTTTCAACCTGGTGGAGGTCTATTCATTGTTAACAACATTGCCAATCATACAACTAAACGCTTTGGGAAACCAGAAGAACACTAAAGAAAATAATGCAGATAATTCCTAATTCCAGTCAGAGGCGTATTATTATAAAATATCAGATTTCAAGCTGAAGCTAACCTAAGAAGTTTAACTATGGGTACAAAAGCATCAGACTATAATGCAGAACTGCTGGCCCAAGTAGTGATTATTTCTGATAACTGATTAGAATTCCTTCCCTAAGCATCTATTAGGCTGGTTTCTTTATAGTCTAAAGAAGGGTAGAGAAGTATATATCTAGACTGCTGTTTAATTATGAAGACATCTAAAAAGTAACCTATATGCAATTGCTAAGCTACACGGAACTACATTTACTGCTATTCATACAGGTTCTAAACACAACACAAGCTAACAGTAGAACAGGAATCTAAATCTGAAACTTACCTATGAAAAGATGACAGGACATGACAAATATCTTAACAATAAAACACAAAACTATTCTGATAGGTCTATTCTTGGGTTTGTTGTGTTCCAAACTTTTATGTCCATTTCAAAGATATGTCATATGTAGTAGGGGGTGTCTGAGTAGTAATAATAGAAATCAGGAACTGAGCAGCTCCTGTGACTAAGAACAGATGATAAATGAAGGAAGAATATTAGGCTAAACACTGGTAAGTCTGCACATATAGTGCTGCAAAGCAGATCTTAGGACTCCATCTGAATAAATTAATTGGTTGTATGTATTCAATATCCTCAAAAGAGAAAAGGCACAGAATTTGGGGCAAAGGACCAGAGTCTTTAAAAAAGAAATCTAGCTCACTGTACAATAAGCAATCACTGCAACAGATACCTTTGTTACATGGACATTTACTGTACTAATGGGCTTTACGAAAAAATAGCTGTACCCATATGATTGGGAGGGGGAGGTCAAACGTAATCAACTAACTTATCCACATACAATAGCAACATCACTTTTTAACCACAAGTTGATTTAAATCTTTTCAAGCGTGTACAAGTCAGCAATAGAATCCCTCAGTTTCAGCTGAGGAAACTACAATTACCAAAATTAAAAATATAATTTTAATGAAATATTTTCTTTGACAAGATAGGGATTTATACACCACCTCCGATGTCCAAAAACTCTGCAAAATATATTATTATCTACACAATAAATACTTGCCCGGAGAGGGGAAAAAAGCAACCACCAATTTAATAATTTGGGGGGGGGGCAATTTTAATATACAGATATAAACAAAAATGCTCCAACTTCAGGGTACAACAAGCCTAAAACATTTTTTTTTCTTTTAACATATTCAAAGTAAGAGAAATATATGGCCCAAGCCCATACGCTTCTTTAACTCACACACTAAATTCATATTTCCTGATGTAACTGGTAAAATGGCCAGGTGTTCAAAGGCCAAAGCAAAAACCATTGTACTCACTAAATTATTTAAGTTCAGTAAGTAACTGTGTGACTAATGTTTTTCTTATGGTGTGCAAAAACTTTTGATAGTGAAATTTCTTTTTCACTATCATGTACAAATAGTTTACTTTTCAGATGCTCTAAAACACACAAATCAAAAGCACAGACAAGAAAAAAACACACCATTGTACTTCATGAAAGAAACATAAGATACAATAGGGGGTCTTTACCTTACTGTACATTAGACCCTCACTTTGAATTTTCAGCAAAGTAGAACTTTTTCAAAAGGCTAATATCTAAAAGCAAAAGCAATTTGGCATGTTTTATCCAACATTAAATATTTTACATATATTATAAACACACACACAAACACACATACATGTATACATACAAATAAAAAGGGTTTTGGTTTTTTTTTACCTAAATGCAAACTGGATGAGGATCCATGTGATGAAAGTGATGGCGGTGGCGTAAGTGAATGTCCTGGAGTTTGGCTTGGCAGAGGCATGCCTATTGGACTTGGAGAGGAGGAAAATCCCAGACTATTGTAAAATGGTTGCCCTATGGGTGCTAGGCTGCTACTAGATCTTTTGTACAAGTCAGAGCTAGTAGATAGAGACTCTCTCCTTGTGGCACTACTACTTGCAGAACTGCCAACTGAAGAAGAAATAAAAAAAACCCTAATTACATACAGTGTTAACTGAATAAAATCTATCCCCAACTCTTGCTGGGCAATAACAGAAGTGATCACAATAATTATTTTTAGAAACATTATGGAGAAGATAATTACTGTGATAACTATATATACTAACTTATTAATCATAAAAGGGTATAAATGCACCCCAATAAAGTAACCAAATACTTAACAGAGCAGTCATATGTTTCATTATTTCACACATATTTACCACTGACACATATGATTACTGTGCTTTAATACCCTGGTATGATTTATAAACCCTGGAATTGCAAGTTGTCTGCATTAATTAGGACATGCTAGAGATTAAATTCCAAATGGTTAAATTCAGGTAGTATCCTAGTCTCTAGAACCTGGTTCTTATACTTCGACTCAATGCTAAGATTATCCTAATAAATGGAAAATTAATACATTTCTTTCACCATTCATATTTGATGTGGCTTCTAGCTGTGTTCAAAACATAGCCCTTTTTTAAGTCCATATTGGCCCGAATATCAGTCAGTTGTGAAGTACAGACGGTAGCTAATTCCTCAGTATTTTGCACACTACACATTCTCCCTTGTTCTCCAACAACTAAATTACAAAATATATACAAAAATACTACTTTTTTTTTTTTTGAGACAGAGTCTCACTCTGTTGCCCTGGCTAGAGTGTCGTGGCGTCAGCCTTCCCTCACAGCAACCTCAAACTCCTGGGCTCAAGAGATACTCCTGCCTCAGCCTCCCAAGTAGCTGGGTCTACAGGCATGCACCACCAGGCCCGGCTAATTTTTTTTATATATTTTTAGTTATCCAGCTAATTTCTTTTCTATTTTTAGTAGAGACGGGGTCTGCGCCCGGCCTACACTTTCTTTCAGAAGATTAATAGCCCTCATTACTGTTATCACACTAACAGCATGCTTTCACTTATCCCTCCAGGACTCTTGCATTCCTAAGATTCTATTACTGGCTTCCTGGGTCCCTTACTCAAGTGAAGACTGACAAGGTTTTTTTTACCTTAGAAAATAAACAATTTCTCTTATCTCACAACCCTAATTGCACTTCATACCCAATTCCTTTTATTTAATCCCTAATTTAACTACTAGTTTCTTAATTCCCTCCCCCGCCCCACCACTTTTTTTCCCCTGGAGACAAAATCTCGCTTCGTTGCCTGGGCTGGAGTGAGTGCCCTGGCATCAGCCTAGCTCACAGCAACCTCAAACTCCTGGGCTCAAGCAATCCTCCCACCTCAGCCTCCTGTGTAGCTGGCACTACAGGAGCTTGCCACCACGCCTGGCTAATTTTTTTTGTTTCTATTTTTAGCTGCCTGGCTAATTTTTTCTATTTTTAGTAGAGACAGGGTCTTACTGTTGCTCAGGTTGGTCTAGAACTCCTGAGCTCAAGCAATCCTCCCCCTTGGCCTCCCAGAGTGCTAGGATTTCAGGCGTGAGCCACTGGGCTGGCCCTCATTCCTTTTCATATTCCACAACATCACAAAGAATAGACTCACACTACCATGTAGGCTTTGGTGAGCTACGCATGCTCAGAAGAGCAAACCAAGATCTAGCTGTTAATCAATACATATCTGGATAATCAAATTCTTTACCGTGTGTCTGTAAGGGCTGTGCAAAACTCCTAATTATCAAATATCTAGAGTGCACATTTTCATAATGTACGTTTCGTTCCTATTTGTAAGTGCTAGCTTCTTTTTTTTTTTTTCGAGACAGAGTCTCACTCTCTTGCCCAGTCCAGAGTGCCATGGCTCAGCCTAGCTCACAGCAACCTCAAACTCCTGGGCTCAAGGGATCCTCCTGCCTCAGCCTCCCAGGCAGCTGGTACTACAGGCAAGTGGCACCACGCCCGGCTAATTTTTTCTATTTTTAGTTGTTTGGCCAATTTCTTTCTATTTTTTTTTAGTAGAGACGGGGTCTCGCTGTTGCTCAGGCTGGTCTC
>NW_012149841.1:3151329-3180394 GCF_000956105.1 Propithecus coquereli | reverse complement strand
AACTCCTGAGCTCAAACAATCCACCCGCCTCGGCCTCCCAGAGTGCTAGGATTACAGGCGTGAGCCACCGCGCCCAGCCTGCTAGCTTCTTTTAACTGAATGCCTTTTACATCTAAGAATTTCATATTACACTTCTAACCTGGCAAATAATTTTTTTAAGTGCAAGCTCTATATTCGGACCAATATGGCAATTCTTTTCAAGGAATTTTGAAGTTTCTATTAAACCTTTGTTTTCCAGTCACAAGTCATACATAAGTAGGTCAAACAGGATATAAAGGAAAAAAAATTAAGGACAGTACATGATGGGTAGACCACGTTAACCTTACAGTACAGACTAAAAACTTAATTATGTAGGTTTTGCCAAAATTCAAAATTCTATAAAGAGGAGGAAAAAAACAGGCTCATGTTACCATATTAGGCAAAAGATTATAAACCTACTCAATCTTTTATACCAGCCAATGAAGTTTCTGAAAGACTGATCATGTTTATTGAAAATTTCACATTTTAAGATATCATGTGATAGGAAAATACTAGGTAGCTATAAGCGTCTTAATGGCAAAACAAATGTAAACACTAATGTAATAAATTGCTCCTCTTAACTTGGTTTTGGCAAAATTGTCAACATATGCTACATTAACTATGATAATTTAAAAGGACACTGTCAAAGTGATTTTTTAAAACATGGCTACCTTTTAAATTCCTATTTATTTCAGAAAACAACTTAACTGACAAGGAAAAAGACAAAAGCTCTCTAACGAGAGCAGCATTATCACTCCCCTGGCAAATAACCAAAGACCAGTTTTGACACATGCAATATTATTTTCTTTCAAAAAGGAAAATCCAAGCCAAACATTTCAAAATTATTCAGAAATAACTTTAAACATAAAGAAGCTGGCTCTTTAAAGTTTTACTTTATTCCTAAATTATCTGCAACAATGTGACTATGAAATATGATATGAAGTGTACCTAAAATATCTAAGAGGCCAGAGAGACTGCTAATCATTCATCAACTGGGTAAAAAAGGTTATATTACAAACCTTCAATTATAATGGCTCTTTTTAAATAATAGGTTATAGAAAAGGATGATTTAATTACTATATTGCAATGGCTGAGCTTCCTGACCAACTATATTATGAAATAGGGTATTTGACACTGTTAAACATTAATAATTTCATCATAGAGGTAAGAGAATGACTATGTGTACACATGTACACAACCATATCATAGCTTAGATTTCCTATAAGTACGTAATTGCCATAATGTACAACGGCAGTGGGCGGACTTATTTTAAGAGTACATATGTGTGGCACTTGAATGAATTCTCACAAAAAACATCCAAGAGGGAGATGACAAGTTATTGGCTTTCAGGGGTGGTAATCACTAATGCCCTCTAAAGCAAGGTAAAAACGAATCTTTTTCAGACTAGAAGTCAGAATTGAGTAAGCAATACTTATAAATAAAGGTGTCATGAAGATCAATTTTGGGGAAAAGGGCATCTGGAGGGGACAAAAATGCTCATGCCAACCACTTTCTGAATGTAGGAGAAACCACCTTAACTAAGAGACAAATAGGAATTCGGAAGAAGAATTGAGCAGGGGGTCCTATAAATCTACACCGGACATTAATGACATATTGCACTAGAAAAAGGACCATGAGTTTATCAAAGCTCTACTTTTCCTGGATTATTTAGGGTCCACAATCTGTAGTTTGGAAACCAGTTATTTGCACAAAGTTTGTTTTTTAAGTTACTTGTTCTTTCTGTTTTCCTCGATATTTAGGATTCTTTGGGGAAAATGTCTCTAACACAATTGGGACAAAGAATCAGTCCTATGGGAGTGCGTGAGGTGGACATAAAAATATAAAACTCCAAAAGGCATGAAAAAACTAAGATAGGAAAATTAAAAGATTTAACACAATCTCCATGTTCATTGGATTTTCCTTCAAAAGTTCTTGTGCCCATTCTTTAGATAATTTTATGTTAGGCAAGTATGGCATTTCCTTGTTATATTTCATTGTAACAAAAAAGCACTCTGCCTCTAATAGTTCATAGCTGTTCTAGACCATTCCTTCAATAAATATGAATGGTAAAAGTTCAGAAGACACTTACTTCCTTAGAAAACTGGCAAGCATGGTTAATGATGATTGGCATATGTTAGTTTTGCCATTTTCCACACCAGAAAAGAATATAATCTGATGTGGTGGGAAAACAGATGAGAAGCAGATATTAAGGATTCTAGAACACTATGGTAAAGAAATAGAAAATCTCTTGAGGTTCAAATAAAAAGCCCTGCTCTAAGGGAATTAAAGGCTGCCAATTGTACCAACAGAACTAGGTGAGCTGATTTTTGCCTAATGTTTCCTGAATACTCTGGAAGCCTCAGAGAATATACGAAGTGTGTCAACATGGAGTCAATGTGGGCCTCTTCTGATTTCACTTAATTCTTCCTTAGTCACAAGATCTAGGAACCAGTCTGTATGGGTCAATTATTTATTTGAGAAGCTGTTTAAAAATTTCATTTCTAAATGTTACATAAAGTTAAGATATGTGAGTAGGTATTCTTTTAAATGAATTTTTAGTGACAAAGGCTAAATTATTTAATCTAAAGTAAAGATAAGCATACTACTGGTTGTTTCTTAGGGGCTTCTATTTAGAACATTTCATTATATAATTTTAAAATAGATTGTGCCAAGTAAAACCATAATGAACCACAAGCATTTAGTAAGAATGAACCATCTACTAAGAACACAAAGATAATTATTTTAAAACATCAAAAATTCAAGATGGCAAAATATTTATCTCCTCAAACACTAATATTATGTAGAAAATGAGGGAGAGCTAATAATTTGTATATAAAATATTGTTCCAAACAAACCTTACTAAAATAAAAATTCCAGTAATAAATTCTTATTAATAAATTTCGGGGGATAAAGGAAATGTATTATATTTGAGTAAAGGATGGGCTTCTTAAAGTGAGTTAAATATTCACAAATGTTCAAAAGATTTGCAGGAATATTTTCTTCTTCTATAAAATTAAACAAATAATCCAATACTTTATTCCTGTCTTCCTATACTACAATGCTATTATTGCTTATTTTTATATTAAAAACACACATATACCTCATGTCCACTTATCAGAGTATACCCATCTTAACAACAAACTTACCTGATGAACCAAATCCACTGAGGGCTGAGCCTATAGCAGCACCCAAAGAGCTGCCGCTTCCAAAGCCAAGAGATGTACTTCCAGGTTGACCAGGTCCATGAGAAAATAAAGAACTGCTCTGGGAGCTATTAGTCAAAGAACTGCTCCCATAAAATGAATTAGATTGCAGATTAGTGCTTGGCTGCTGCTGTTGCTGCTGCTGTGGTGGCTGAGTGCCAATTGGCCGAAATAGACCATTTGTGCTGCCTGTAAGACTATTTGCAGTTCCTCCAGCTGCTGCTGCCGCTGCTGTTAAAAAAAAAAAAAAAAAATTCAGATACTCCTTAAAACTACACAGAAAACTATTCTGCATTTTTAAAATTGTATCTCTACACCAGAAAAATATCATCCTAAAAACGTCAGTTACACTTACCAGCTTGTGCTGCTGCCGAACTAATTAAAACAGGTGTTGGAGCCATTAATCGAACTGGAGCTCCAAGGCCAGTTCTTGCTCCAGGGCCAACCACTAAGGCACCAGTCTGATCATAATAGGCAGTTGGAGCTAGTACTTGATAGCCTAGATAACATTAAAATAAATGTTTACTAATAAAAACACTTGTAAAAACATGCATATTTATTTCCCCCTACACTTGTATTTTTTTTCAAATAGGAAACACAGCTATTTAATATTACTATAAACCCTTAGTTACCAAATGAAAAGCAACACATTTGAGAGAGTCATAATATATGAAAAATACAATGTCATTAAACATTTTTTGTCTAAATTTTAACAGGTATCTGTAACAGAGATGCCTTTCACTTATGGGCCACAAAATGAAGAGGTATTTTCCTTACAGAAAACTAGAGGCTATCAGGAGCTGATATTAGAAAAATACCAACATTTAGTCAGCACTGAAAGGAGGATGAACAAAAAGACTGGGAGGGGGCAGGGAGTGAGGTAGAACACGGTAAGAAATGTTTACTATGCAATTTCAGTAAAGTTCTAAACCATGTGCCTCATTGTCACCATTCCCTTGGATTTTCATTTGTAAGTATCTCTTTAAAAACTTAAATCATGATCTAAACAGATACTTTAAAACCCTATGGTCTATTTGTAAAGGTTCTTGGGCTAGAGTTTGAATAAAGACCATGAGGGCATTAGTTTTATTGTAGCCTTGAGCACGGGCAGAAAATTTGTATTATTTAGAACTAAAGGAGAGTGAAGTTTACTTCTTTGCAGACTTTCTCAATGGGGATTCTTTGTCTGAACCAAAGAACACAGAAAATGATTCGAGTGACTGTTTTTTCAATTCTCCCAAGGATGGTACATAGTAAGTACCACTCTAGAGTCACAGGAGAGAAGCTAACTATTATTAATATATATAGTGGAAATTTTTAGAGCAATAAGACTTAATTCTCTCCTGGGACTCAGGTTGAGAAAGGCTGACTTATTCAGTGACAAGGAAGAACTCAGGCCCAATAGCCTAACAATTACCTGTAAAAATGTTTTGGTAACTTCTAATACTTTCAGAAGTTTTTTGAAACACAGAATACACTGATGAAATATAATATATTCCAACATGAATTTTTGAGTTTTATCTTGTTGAGGCTTTACAGAAGCAAAAGTCACAGTAAAATTAGTCAAAAAGCAACATGACAATTTTATTGCCTTCAAACATAGTGGGCTAAATTCAGTTTAAGTACAACAAACACTGCTGGGATAAACACTTCACCATTAAGGCTGATACTTTTCAAATGAAAAGGCTCGTTTTTGGTAAATACAATAATTCTAAGAATAAGCATTAGCACACTGCTAATGAAACAGCCACATTACTAGTAAATCTCAATCTGTAGATTGTCAGTCAATCGTTTTAACTGGTACGACACACACAAAAACACTCTAGTTCAAACGCATCATCCACTGAATATCTGAATTAAATAAAAGTTAATCCATTTGGACATTTGGCTGCAAACATTATACTTACGGATCAAACAGCACTTAACTGCTACTTAAATAGCATACATAAATTACCGAAAAGTGGAAATAGCCTAGTCGATTTATCCCTGAAGACCTGTCATTGACCTTCTAAATCCTTCTCAAATCCATCCATTTTTTTGATTGCCACTATCCTGTCCAACTAGATCTATGTGGTCTGCCCTCGTTCTTTTTGCCCCACTTCTATAACTTACTCTTCAGAGTGATGTTTTAATATCCAATCTAATACCATAGCCCTGGTCAAAACCTTCCAAAGGGTTTCGAATGAAAAGTAAAACTCTGAATATGGCTGACAGTATGATCTGGTTGGTCCCTGGCCATCTTTCTAGTTTCACCTGAAACACTCATACCTTTTTTGCGCTGGGAAAAATGAGGTTTCAAACTCCTCAAAGGTACCATGCTTCCTCTCACTACAGGGCTTTGGTGTATTTTGTTTCCTTTGTTTGGTGTATTCTGTCTCACAGAATGCTGTTCTTTCCCTCTTCCATTTCCTACTTAGCTTAATTAATTTTTCATGCATTTATCCATTTGACAAATATTTATCAAGTAGCTACCATATCATAGGCACTATTCTAAGTACTGGGCTAGAGCAGGGAACAATAAAAAGAAATATCTTTATTCTCAAGATTATTTTCTACTGCAAATAGAGACAAAAAGTAAGTAAAAGAAAATCATTAGACAATTTTAAGTATTAAAAGGAAAGAAAAATTAGTGGATCGGAGTATTGAGTGGTGACAGTTGTATTGGTAATTTAAAATTGGCGGTCAAGAAGAATCTCTGTAACAAGAGGATAAATGAGGAAAAAATCTAAAGGAATTGAAAGAACATGTCGAGCACATATCTGTAGAAAGAGCTCTCCAAAGGGAACAGAAAGTAAACCAGTATGGCCAAAACAGAGACAAAGGGAAAATAAGTTGTATAACAAAGGGGCCGGATTCTTATAGGCCACTGTAAGAATTCAAACTTTACTCTAAAACATTAGGAAACCATTAGAGGGTTTTTAGGAGGAGTGAGTTATTGTGCCTTTGTTTTCCCTCCTAGCTACTGTAAAGAGAACACATTCTGTGGGGTACAAAGAAGAGGCAAGATGAAATATGGGAACACAGACAGAAAACTAATCCAGGTGAGATGTAATGGTAACCAGGTCAGAGTAGAAGAGGTAGAAGTAGAAAGGTAGTTGAATTCTGAGAGCCAGCAGGATTTGTTGAGACTGAATGTGGTGTGTGGAGGGAAGAAAAAAAAAGGAGTAAAGAACTGCTCCTATTTTTGGCTTAAGTATTAAAGAATGGAGTTACTATTTACTGTAAAGATAGACATCACAATGCATTTGTTCAGTCTACATTTTTTTAACTAACACAAGATTTTTCCTAATATTACAGCTTATGATTGATTTAAAGTAACTTTTAGGATAATTGATACTTTTTGTGGTATGTTTGTCAAATTCATTTACATCAGCTCCGGCCTTATTATATGCTTACTTCTACATTCTTTGGGCTTACTCTCTTTAGTTTCCAGATGAATGCTTAGCTCATTTCCAGTCTTTCTTCTTTTCTAATGTATCCATTTAAGCCTATATAGTTTCCTTCTATGTTGTTTCAGTTGCAGTCCACAAGCTTAAATATGTAGTGTTTTCACTATAATTCAGTTCAAAAGTTTCTAATTTCCATTGTACTATATTTTTGTTACTAGGAATGTCTGTGAGTGGTTCAGTGTATGAAGGGTGGGGAAAAGAGGGAATTAAAAAAAAAAAAGGGGGGCATGGTTCCCATACTAAAGAACTGTGCAATCTAATAGACAAGGAAATACACCATTTTCTTAATTCTAAGATGCCACTTACGTAAGACATAACATTGATCTAATATCTAATAACTTTCCTGCAGAGAGAGAAATAAAACTCTTTGTACTTTAAAGACATTTCCCACGTTTAAGCATGTTCAAGTAAGTGTTGTAGAACTGAGAAAATAGGCCACAAATAGCTAAATGAAATGCAAGGCAGACAGAAGTACTAAAGAAAGGTGCAACTAATGTGCCACAGGAAGGCAGAATGAGGAGAAGCAGTTAATGAATGAGCACCGGGAAAGAAAGACTGGGGAAAGCTTCACGAAAGAGATTGTATTAAAAGATGAGAAGTAAAGTTAATCACAAAATGTTTAAAGCTAGATTTTTAGAAAGCAAAATTATATACATCAATTCTGTTTAAAATTTGTGGAAAGGTATTCTAAGTTAAAGAAGACCATGAGCTAGGACTAGAGGCATAAAAGTACTAGTGTATTTGGAGAACAGTATGTGCTCTACTATGTTAAAGCATAGGACCATAGAGACATGTCACAGATTAAGTTAAAAAGAATTTGAGGCTAGATAAAGTGGCAAGAACCAGAACGGTATAAACTGACATGTATTTTTGTCAAGGGTACCTAAAAGGAGAATAAAAAGATGAAATGAACTGAAGAGATTAGCAGAAAAAGAGTTAGTGAGAGGGTAAGATTGAGGTTAAACAAGAATAGCAGAGAAAAGAAATGAACACAAGATAGAATGGTTAAGGCCAGGCATGGTGGCTCACGCCTGTAATCCTGGCACTCCGGGAGGCCGAGGCAGGAGGATCGCTGGAGCTCAGGAGTTCGACCAGCTTGAGCAAGAGTGAGACCCCGTCTCTACTAAAAATAGAAAAATTAGCTGGATGTGGTGGTACATGCCTGTAGTCCCAGCTACTCAGCACACTGAGGCAGGAGGATCGCTCAAGCCCAGGAGTCTGAAGTTGCTATAAGCTAGGCTGACACCACAGCACTCCAGCCTGTGCAACAGCGAGACTCTGTCTCATCAAAAAAGAAAAAAAAGAAACAGGACAAATAATAAAATAAGCAAATTTGGAGAGATGAGTTCATTTTTTGACACTTTCAGTTTGAGGAGTGGCTGGAACACACACATGGTAATGTCTGGTACAAAAGGTAGACGTTAGGTGTTCACAAAAGAATCTAAGATGCAGATGTAAACTCATAGGGATGATAGTTGAAATGGTTAAAGTAGACAGACTCTCCTAAAGAATAAATGTAAAGTATCTGCATTTTTCCAATACTGAAACCAAAATTCAAAGAGGAAAATGACCTGGCCAAGGTCATACAACTGCTAAATGGTAAAAAATCAGCAGATCTGACTCCAAAGCATGTAGTTATTAAGGCAGATTGTCTTCTACACTTAAAGACATACACAGAGGAAACAAACACTGGTAAAAAGCAATGAGAAAGGTGGGAAAGCTAAGAGAGGAAAGTATCACAGAAGTAACAAGAGAAAGGAGTTACAGAGAGTTGTATCAGGGTGAAATACAACAAACTGAGAAAAATAAGGGTGGAGGAGAGGAAGTCATAATTTGCAATTATCAAGTAATGTTAGAGCTACTGCAAAGAAATCATGGAGAGGCGCGCTTAAAAGGTGTGGGGTAGAGTGTAAATTTTGACAAGTGGTCCATAAAGGGAGCATAATAGAGACAAAACTTTACAGGATGAAGAGGCAAGATTACCACAACGGTTGAAGAGAAGGAGGTGGCAGAGGAGAAAAGACTGAAGATACAAGACTGAAAACCAGCACACAGGATGAAACAGTAAGAGTTAAATATAGGACAACGAACAGGAATTTGATATATTGAGAACTGAAGAAAGATAGTAAGTGGAAGAGTTAAAAACGTGAGAATGAAAGGAACATCAATTTTTCTTGAGTTCTTTTTAACAGAGCTCATTAGGTTTGTAACTATTTGGATATGGAAAATGAGAATTATTTCATCATAGTCCTGGGCAGAATGAAGTAAAGGCAGCATCAGCTATCATATGAAAAGCCCACAAGGCACTGAGATATAGAAATATTAATGCTAGGAAGGCCCTTTTTTAGAAACTGGTTATTATGTTTTTATTTTCTAAAGGGACTAAAGATTCTGGCTTGAAAGGTTAAGTAAAACAATCTGCTTTATGACATGTCCTAAAAGAGTTATTTTTTTTTATCATCACTCCAAAATACAACTGTTTTTAGACAAATACAGTATAAAAGGTTCCTTTTTTTTCAGAATCATCAACAGAGTTCACTGTTGAACAAAAACAGAAAGAAAGAAACAGAGCTTTCTCATGCAATGGAAAGAAGTGAATACAAAAATAAATTCTAAGACCACAGCTGATAAAATTAACAGCAACATACCTTGACGTTTTTAAGAAAGATAAGAAAACTATGAGCTCAATATGAAGAGAGCCAAGGTATTTATAAGAAGTTGTTAACAGGACCAGCATCAACAGCCTAGAAAGATCAGTAATAGTTATAGGAAACATAAAACACACACAGGCTGGAAGCACTCTCTTAATTCCAGGTTGTACTGAGAAACTAGTTAAGCAGGAAGGACTGTTGTACTCCACAACTCCTCTCCCCTGTTGTTAAAACCCCAAAACCCAAAATAGTCTCTTAGTGGCTCTCAAAAACTCCTAGCTCACTTCTTTTAAGTCCTGCCTACAACTTTAGCTTCACAGTCCACTTCTCAAAAGGCTACTTTTGCCAAGGCCTCTAATTCACAATGGCTCCAGAACAGCAGCTTTCAGAGAGCAAATATATGGCTTGAGTAAAAAAAAGAAAGTAATGAGAATGCCCTCCACTCTAATACTATTTGTACTTCAGGGACAGCAACATGAAAATCTTCTCTTTATCCAGTGGACTAGACAAGATAATAAACCCAGATCTTAGAATTCCAGAGAGAAAACAATGAATGCAATTGATACAGAAATCCTTAATATTTATAGAGAAGTATTTGCCAGCACTTAATACATAAAAGAAACCTTCAATGATATAAGTCATGATCCTTTCCAATACACTGAACACATTTCCTAAATGATATGAATTTAAAAATTTAACTACCTTACAATTAAATGGAAACGAATTCACATTTGATTAACAAGTAAACAATATATAGTTATAGGAATAGCCACTCATATATCAAAAGTGAAAAATAGCATATTTAAAAAGTGAGTCTTCAGAAGTGGAGAGAATGGGAAGTTATGACATTCAAATGTAGCCTTTAAATTTCAGTTTAAAAACAAAACAAGTGTTGCTTTTTCGGCTTGAGAAAAATCCCTTCCTTCCTCCATTGTTACTAATGTAGTGATTTTATATCTAGTTCCACAAAAATCTACTTTGTTGCCCTTTTCTAAAAGTTGTACAGTGGCAATTGGCAGGAATTTTCTACTTTAATTTTCTATGCATTAGCCTTTCCGATACTTAACAAACATTGTTGCTATTAAGTTATAAATACTAATAGTTTAAAATGCTATAAATGGGCCGGGCGCAGTGGCTCACGCCTATAATCCTAGCTCTCTGGGAGGCTGAAGCGGGCGGATTGTTTGAGCTCAGGAGTTCGAAACCAGCCTGAGCAAGAGCGAGACCCCGTCTCTACTAAAAATAGAAAGAAATTAATCAGACAACTAAAAATATATAGAAAAAATTAGCCGGGCATGGTGGTGCATGCCTGTAGTCCCAGCTACTTGGGAGGCTGAGGCAGAAGGATCGCTTGAGCCCAGGAGTTGGAGGTTGCTGTAAGCTAGGATGACGCCACGGCACTCTAGCCCAGGCAAAAAGAGTGAGACTCTGTCTCAAAAAAAAAAAAAAAAAAAAAGCTATAAATGGGCAAACCAAGATTAAACAATGCTCAAAGTAGAAAATGTTAGCTGCGAGCTTCTCAACATTAACTAAACGACTATTCTTACAAGGCAGGAATGGCAAACAGGTTTTGTCTTGCATGCCAACTCTAACCAACTGCTTTTATTTCTTGAAGCATGGTATTAAAACTTCCTGGCTAGGTTCAGCTGGAAAAATGCTGTGGTTTATGCCAAAAACAGAGTACGAAAAAAATGGCTGTATTGAGAATTCTGATACATATTTGCCATTCCTGTCATGAATTCTCACAAACGGTACTGATTTCAACTATTTGCATCTAAGTTCTAAATAATTTATTACAAGGTAGGCAAGATTTTAAATACAGTTCTTGATTTTTTCACTCTCCAGTATGAATGTCTACATTTAACAATTAAAATCTATTCAGATTTCCACAAACAACCAATTAAATACCTGGCATGCCAGTAGCAAGACCCTGACCAAAAGCCAAAGTTGGATTTGCTGCTGCAGCTGCTGCAAGGGATTCTGCTTGCTGCCCTTGCTGACCCTGATTGGGAGTAAGAGGACGCTGGCCTGCTCCAGCACGGAGAACCTACAAAGGTCAAACGATTTTCTTAAAAAGTGATATTATGAAATAACAGATAAGTAAATTTATCTTGGACAGCTGTGTATATATCACAAATAGCTGTCTGATAGTCTTTGAACAGTTATATGCAATGGAATGTAGATTTAGCATTAAAAAAATTACAAAATACTTTAATATCAAAAACACAATGACTGGCTCCTGACAACCAGGACAATCTATAATGCAACATGAAGGTTTTAGAATGTCTTTGGGTAAAAATTATTTCTAATATGAGTGCTCTTTACCAACGTACTATAAAAAAAAGATTTGAGAGTGGGACAAATGGCAAAATCTTAAGTGAAAGATTTTAAAAATTTAGATTTTATTAAAATGATTTTCTATGGCTGAAAATTGAAACACAGGAAGCTTAAGGGAATAAATTAAGCATGAATTTGTTATAAGACAGTGATGCAGAGTAAAAATTTCAAATCAAACTAAGTTTTTAGAATTCAGAAGCTTTAATGAAATAAAAAGCTGCTTTTAAACAAAAAAGTTCAACAAAAAAACAAAATTACATCAAAACAAGGTGAAACCTCTTAAGGCTGGTCAAGTCTTACTACTTTACAACACATAGCTGTTATAGTAATGACACAAAAGCATGGTAAACTTAATCATTAATTTCAGAAATATAAAAATAATTCAGGACAAGCAGGATGCAAGCATACATGTGTACTATTTTACTTTCCTGAGGAGCATGTTTTAAAAAAAATAATATGACATTTTTATAGTTGCCCAAAGATACAGATTAAAAAATAATTTCAATAGATTTAGGGCATACAAAAAATAATTATTAAATAACACTGTGTTATGATGTACCAGGATTGAGCCAAAGGACAGCTTCAACAGAACACCAATATAGTATTAGAGGTATTTCAATATAATATAATAAAGGAAATTCAGAATGAAGTTTAACTGCCAAGTAAGCAACACCATACTTGTCATTAAGTTGCATCTTTGATATAAATATGATGAATGTGACAGCCAGAATTTTGACATTTATCACGACAGTTTTTTACAATTATCAAGCTAGTTCTTTGAAAAGGGCTGAGGGCTGGGCAGTGGCTGATGCCTGTAATCCTAGATCTTTGGGAGGCTGAGTTGGGAGGATTGCTTTAGGCCAGGAGTTCGAGACCAGCCTGAGTAAGAATGTGACCTATCTCTACAAAATAAGAGAAAAATCAGCCAGGCATGGTGGTGCTTGCGTGTAGTCCCAGCTACTAAGGAGGCTGAGGCAGGAGGATCGCTTCAGTTCAGGAGTTTGAGGTTGCAGTGAGCTATGATGAGGCCACTGCACTAGCCTGGGTGATAGAGCAAGACCCTATCAAAAGAAAAAAGGAAAAAAAAAGAAAGTGGGAAAGAAGGAGGAGGGAGGGAAAAGGCTGAAAATTTTTTAAAAAAAATTTGTAACAAACATTTTCTTCCTTTTTGAAAAAATTAAACCTAACCTTTAGTAAAACATATTCGGTTAACATTTAAAATTGTAATTTAAATGCTTGGAGAAAAATGAAGGGACAATTATTTTGGTAGAAACATTAGCATACTTCTAAAGAAGTGATGAAATTTTTAAAATTGCTACAAATTTCAAGACAGCAAAATAACAGAAACACAGAAATGGAATACACCAAATCTTTAAATATATATAATACTGATTGGGGGGGAACCCCATGCAATAAATAACGTGTGTACCAACTATACGCCAGGTACCATGTTATATATTGAGGAAACAAAAGAGAAAAAGGACACAAATCTTCAACACCAGGAGCTCATAGAATTTCAAAGAATCTATTTAATTTCAAAGACACTAAAGAAAAAAGGCCTACCTGTTGCTGTCCAGGCTGAGCTTGTGATGCTGCTTGCTGATTGGCTGTGTTGTTTGCCGCAGCGGCAGCTTGTTGCTGAAATAAATTGGCTGGATACACCCCCCATGGAACACCATAATACTGAGGTGGAACCACCGCTGGACCTAAACCCCACACCCAAACCACCCCCCAAAAAAAGAAGAGTCACTAGATTTTACAGCTACATGAGGTTACCATTTGATTATAAAAGGGGACAGGCATAAGACTTAAAGCAGAACATGTCCTTATAATCTTCTACCCAGTACACTTCCATACTCTATTTTTTTTGATTCTTTAGGAAACAAGCATCATCCAGGTATGGATTATTATTAAAGTGCTCAGGAGTGACACCAGTCATCTTAAAGCAAAATTCAAGGCCATCAATGGAGTGACTGGACATTTAACCATCCATTCAACATTTAATGAATGCCTATTTATGGATCTGATACTGACAAATACAGGTAATACAATCAGGGAATGTTAGATACCATAAAACTATAAGATTTCTTATGCTCAATTCATCACTTCTCTTATAAAGAGAATATGTTGACCATTCAAATGAATTATAATTTTTTTAAAAAAATCTTTTGCTTTACAATCTGTAACACAAAACTAGGGAACATTCAGGTACCAAGCCTGCTACAACAGTATTTGAACTGTAAATTTTATTTTAAAATATTCTTCACATTTGAAACAGCACTAGTCACAATTCTCACAAAGCAACCGAAAATTATATGAAAACAAATGAGATATCAGTGTTTATGTGGTTAGGAAAATGAGACTAGTGAGTCAAGACAAAGAACTAGATAATGTAAGAACAAAGGAAAGCAAAGGTAAGAAAGCAAACCAGGAAATGCTGTATGAATGGTTCCTGCTCTATTCTACTTTATTCAAGATAATATTTGATTCCTGGAGAATAAATAGTATTATAAAAAATAAGCCCCACCATTAAAGCAATGAATAAAATGTCAGATGATTCCTGATACAACAGACATGCCCTAAAATTTTATCAGTGAAAGTTTCAAACATCTTAATTTCCATATTGGTTTCACTTAGTTCCGTAAGAAAATAAAGCCTGGTATATTTGACTGAATCAGTAAAATAAAAGCTTTAGGCCAGGTGTGGTGGCTCACGCCTCTAACTTTTGGAGGCTGAAGCAAGAGGATCACTTAAGGCCAGCCTGAGCAACACTGCAGGACACTATCTCTACAAAAATTTTTTTTTAAAAAAATCAGGCTGGGCGTGGTGGCTCACGCCTGTAATCCTAGCACTCTGGGAAGCTGAGGCGGGAGGATGGCTCGAGGTCAGGAGTTCGACACCAGCCTGAGCAAGAGCGAGACCTCATCTCTACTAAAAATAGAAAGAAATTGGCCAAACAATTAAAAATAGAAAAAATTAGCTGGGCATGGTGGCGCTTGCCTGTAGTCCCAGCTACTCAGGAGGCTAAGGTAGGAGGATCCCTTGAGCCCAGGAGGTTGAGGTTGCTGTGAGCTAGGCTGATGCCACAGCACTTGAGCCCAGGCAACAGAGCGAGACTGTCTCCAAAAAAAAAAAAAAACAAACAAACAAAAACTGTCTGATTAGTGATAATCATCTTAGTGTAGATATCCCTGACAGCCTTAAGTTTTTAAAGTCACCCTACCAGCAGACACATTTCAGTGAACACAATTCTAAGGCTGACATAAATCAATTCTTGCCTGTATAACCAACACAAACCACACCTGAGACTAACCCATTTCTGTCTCTGTAACTAACTCAACCTAACACAAACTCTTCCCAAAAACTCTAATTACAATCAGCATATTGTTTTGTTCAATAAGACCATGAGTGACCAGCACACAACTTTTGCTTAAATAAGCAATAAATTCAGTTTTGGTTTTTATTTCAGATTTTGAGTGATGGTCTCAGGCTTTGACAATTTTTAATAAGTTTTTTCAACTCTACGCTAACTTTTTGTCCCCGAGTTGCTTGTACCACTTGAACATTGCTCGAGAAACTTTTTAGATACGCATTTTCTCAGGACTGCTGAAGGTCTTTGTATCTTATGCTATCCCTGACCTGGGCATTCACACCACCTACCTCCAATTTCTTTTCTTTTCTTTTTTTTTTTGAGACAGAGTCTCACTCTGTTGCCTGGGCTAGAGTGAGTGCCGTGGCATCAGCCTACCTCACAGCAACCTCAAACTCCTGGGCTCAAGCGATCCTACTGCCTCAGCCTCCAGAGTAGCTGGGACTACAGGCATGCGCCACCATGCCCGGCTAATTTTTTCTATATATTTTTAGTTGTCCAATTAATTTCTTTCTAATTTTAGTAGAGACGGGGTCTCGCTCTTGCTCAGGCTGGTCTCGAACTCCTGAGCTCAAACAATCCGCCCGCCTCGGCCTCCCAGAGAGCTAGGATTACAGGTGTGAGCCACCGCACCCGGCCTCTCCAATTTATTTTCCGAGAAGTAACTCTGCATGTCTCTCAGGGAAATGGAATTGGTCATTAAAATGGAGATTCATGGTTGACAATGTAAGATTTCTAAAACTACAAAACTGAAATGTAAACCAATAGGGTATAGGAGGAAAGAGTTATCGCTTAAACTTTCCCCTGTAGCATTACAGTTGAAAAATAACTCCCTGGAAACTTCAGTTCATTCTGGATAATCCTTCAGAATCTCCTAGGAATTTCAAATTGCTCAAATAGATAAAAATAAAGCTTACAACAGAATTAAAACCAAAAAGCCACAAGGATGAACAGTAAGTTACCTGCTAATGTTGCTGCTGCAGCCAATCCTGCTGCAGTATACGGATCGGTCCCTGGAGGAGCAGCACTAATAATATATGGATTTGGCACAAATGCAGCTGGAGCAAGGCCTGCTGAGAATACACCAGCTATATTTAAAAGAGGGAGAAATGATGAATAAAAATGTAAAGTATGATTTTCTTCATTAGGTAAAAACATTTCTACTCCGAATCTGGAGTGGAGTGGGGGAGCAGACAATAGTTCAAATTTTTGCTCAGTAATCTTGGGCATGTAATACTGACTCTAAGTTTTTAGTTTAAGAAATGGAATTGGTCATTAAAATGGAGATTCATGGTTGACAATGTAAGATTTCTAAAACTACAAAACTGAAATGTAAACCAACTGAATATAGGAGGAACGAGTTATCGATGTAGGATTTTTTTGAGAATTAAATGATACTGAATATGAAACGACTACATACCACTAGCATACAACAGACATAATAAATGTTAGAGCTAAAATTACTACTGTTCAATAATAGTTTTTCATTCAATTTTTATTAAGATATACTATGTGCTAGGAATTCAACAGTGAGGAAAGAGGATATAATCTGCCCTCACAAAGCACCCTAGTGAGAAAAACAGATCAATCAGCAATTAGAATACAGTATAACGAGCACTCTGGGCACATTGGTGGGAGATCTAACAAACTTTGGAAGGGGTGGGTGGAAAAGATGGGGTACGACAGAAGATAAAATAAACCAGAATGAAGGCTAATGAGCTTCCTGGCTCATATTAAGTAGTTTGGACTCTACCCTGCAGGCAATAGGGAAACAAGAAAAAGCTTAAAGGAGAGTGACTTTAAGCCCACATCTGAGTCTAACACATGCCTATCTGGATTCAGTAAAGTCTAAACAAGATTTAAAAGTACTACGTTTGCATTACTCATTAAAGAAAGAAGAAACTCCCAGGTACTGAGGAATCACTGTATAAACTTTTCAACCAGTTACTGAAAAAATTACTTTGAAAATGTGTTGCTAGGACTGTCTCTTTTGGGAAGTAACTGAGGCAAGTGGAAGGTAAGAAAATCGTAACCAAGGCTGGGTGCAGTGGCTCACACCTCTAATCCTAGTGCTTTGGGAGGCCAAGTGGGAGGATTGCTTCAGGCCGAGAGTTCAAGACCAGCCTGGGCAACACAGTGAGATGGGAGGGAGGGAGGGAAGCAGGAAGGCTGGCATGGTGGCACATGCCTGTAAGTTCCAGCTACTTGGAAGTCTGAGGTGGGAGGATCGCTAGAGCCCAGGAGTTTGAGGCTGCAGTGAGCTGCATCACTGCCCAAAAAAAAAAAAAGAAAGAAAATCATGAACAAGAATGGAATCTTTTTAAAGTTAAAGGAGATAAAAAAGGTTCAATTTTTTAAAAAGTATTCTAAAGGAATATATATCTTAAAGTCTAGGCCTTAAAATCAGGATTCACAAAATATTTTAAAACTGTATTATAGTAGCTTTCCAAGTTTTTGACTATGATCCACTCTATGACATACATTTTACTTCAACCTAGTGTCCATATACATACGTATATGCTACAAAGAAGTCTTACAGAAAAAAATTTATCTTTATGAAGTTCCAATGTACTCTATATTGTACTCAATTTTTCTATTTATCACTTTCTATATAATCTATTTAATTTTCAAAAATACAAGTCACAACGAACTTAATTTTATGCCTAGATACAACATAGCCATTTTGAAAAATCTGCTTTTTATAAAGGAAGTATGAATTAAACGTCAATAAAATCTTTGTGTTTTAAAGTCATTTGCTCAGAGTTACATTCTTAACTATTCCCTAGGTCAAAAGTTAAGATTCCTGTCAGGTTCATCTATCATGAAATATCTTTATCACAAGAATAAAAAATCATGTATTAGTATTCATGTTGTACTTATACCACTATAAAGTCTAAAAACCAGGATATAATTTCTTAATCATATAATTTTTAATCATATAATCATATAATTTTTTAACCATAATATTTTATGGTTTTGTGATAAGAGATTGTTTTTAAAAAATTCAAATACAATTGGAGTATGTAAAGTGAAAGTATTCATGTAAGCTTTACTGATACACTGGTTTGTCTCAATTTTTAAATACATATTACTTATACATTTTATATTCTAATTTATAATGGTATTTTAACATGCTTTTCCCACTTACTAATCATAGATTTCTGTCTACAGATACATATCTAGCTCATTCTTTTTAATGACTGTGTAATGTGTATTCTACTATAGAGAGGGGATGTGATTTAATCATTCTAGTAATATATATTTGGATGGTTCATGATCTTTTGCTATAAATAATGCTATTATGTTTTAACTACACAGGTCTCTGCATTATTATATCCTTATGAAAATTCACTTAAATGAGTAAAAACATAAATTCTTGATCCACATTTCCAGATTATCTGCCAGGAATAATGTACCAATTTACATCTCTATCAAGAGGATATAAGCCACGCTCTTGCCAAAATAGGACATTATCAAAGTTTTTAAATAGTTGCCAATGTGATAGGCAAAGTACAACATTTTTTAAAAAAAAAACAAACTACTTTGTCTTAATTTACGGTTCCTTGGCTATCAACAAGGCGAAATGTGTCAATCTTTTGTGCCTTTATTTTTCTCATTTAAGTTTTCAATCCATTAGGAATAAGAACTAATTATCTCCAAGCTATTTTCCAAATAATCATTCTTTTGTCACTGATCTGACATGTCAATGAAGATTAAAATTTATTCCACCACTCTACCCCAAACAAGCATGCATGCACACAAGAATCTATTTCAGAGTCTTCTTGTTCACTGGTCTACTTGTTCACCGGTGTATTTTTAGGCCAGGTACCAGAGTGGCCTAATCACTGTAAATAATAATTGTTTTAAAAGATGGTTGAACAAGTCCTCCTCCTTAAGTTTTCCACTAATTTTCTGATTTTACTTTTCTGAAACAAATATCAAGCTTTTAAGTTTCAAAAAGTACAAAACAAAACAAAAACCTGTTGGAATTCTGACCAAGATTAAATCCACACATTAATTTAGGGAAAACTGAAATCCTTACGATGTTGAGTTTTCTTAAAAAAGTATGTGTCTCCACTTATTCAAGACTTCAGGGAAAGTTACTGTACAAATGCCTCGCACATCTTTAGTTATTCCCTAATCTACTTCCATAGCTTTTCATTTCTCTTTTATATTTCTCATGTCTTGATTACTATGGGTAATTTCAGCGTTCTCTATTTTCTAGTTCATTTAGTCCTAGGTGTTAGTCAGTCAATTATGCAGCACACTGAGAACTATTTTTCAATGACTTTTATTTATAAGATCCTGAAATGGTTCATTTCCACATCACTCTGTTCTCAAGACCTCTTGATGATCTCTGATGACTTAAGTTCTTTATCTCTTAAGCATCTTAATATGCTAAATTCTTTTCAGAACTTTAAAGTTCTCTTATTAATACATCTTGAAACATTGTTATATTACTGTTTTTCCTGGCTTGTCTTGTTTGTACAGTCATTTCTGTCTGAAACACTCTCTTACATGAGAGTTTCTCTTGCACTCACCCATCCATCAGGTGGTATCACGATTATCTTGACTACATAAATCTCTAAATCAAGTCTTCTATTAGTGGCTTGGGGACTCTTACATGATTTCCAATCTTCACAATGTATAGGCCCTCTTTTTGTTTGTTTATTCCTCTTCTAGCCCTCTGCTGGTCACATGGCTTTATTCCCAATTTATTCCTATGGATTTTCCCTCAATTTCTTGTACTGCAAACATTCCCCAAGTACCTACACAATCCTGTTGTTTTTTTGTTCTATGGCATCTATTATCTCTGGCCAAGCCCATGGGCCAAGTCTAGCCTGTAAACTATTTTTGTATGAACTAGCAAAAAACAATTTTAACATTTTTAAATGGTTGAAAAACAATACATGGAAATTATATGAAATTCAAATTTTAGTATCCATATGAAAAGCTGTATTGGACCACAGAAATATACATTTATATGCATCTATGACCACTGTCACGCTGTAACAGCAGAGTTGACTGGTTGTGACTGCAACCATATAGCCTTCAAAGCTTAAAATATTCACTATCTGGCCCTTTATAGAAAGAGTTTGTCAACCCCACTTATAGAAATCTTCTGGAGCTGCACTGATCAACATGGTAGTTACTAGCCACATACAGCCACTGTGCATTTAAAATGTGACTAGTCTGACTTGAGATCAGCTCAAGTAGGAAAATATACATCTGATTACAAAGACTTAATATGAAGAAAAGAATGTGAAACTTCTCATTAGTAAGTTTTATACTGATTACATTTTTGAAATGATATTTTGAGTATCAGTTAAATATTATTCAAGTTAATTTCACCTATTTCTTATTTTTAAAAATATGCCTACTAAATAATATTATGTGGTACATATTATAATTCTATTGTACAGTGCTACTCTAAACGAGCTACTGGCCAACAGATGACTGGGCAAACTTGGATTAAAAAGAATTGATTGTCAACAAGGAATACACTTAACTGTGGAACTAAGATTTAAATGTGAGGTCAATTTTGACATATTATGCTTTCACAGAAATACTTCCATTTTATTTAGGTTTTCAAGTTTATCTGCACTGAGATGTCAAGATGGTTTCACAAAAAAGTTCTGCCCTTTCTTTAAAGATTATGTAAGTCCAATGCTACTTAATATACTCTAAGGCATTAAAAATGAATCATTTCTAAAATTCTTTTTATGAAGTATCTTGACACAAAACCTGACAAAAACTGCAAATACACACAAAGCAAACCAAGGGACTAATTTCACTTATATGTATTGATGCAAAAATACTAAATAGAACACTAGCAAATTGAAAGTACATGTTAAAAGAATAAAAATAAAGTCTTTTTTATTCCAAGATGAAAGTATAATTATTAAAAAACATTTCACAAAATCTATATGGTATTCAAGAGCTTTCATAGATAGCAATTTAAAGCTATAAGGAAAGATAAGAAAGAGGCCATTTTCAATAATAATAAAACATAAAATACATAAAATAAGCTCATCAAGAAATACAGAAACTTAATGAGAAAAACTTTAAAGCACTCATAAATGACACTAAAGCAGACCTAAACAAAAGTAGACATACCATGCCTTGGATAAGAATAATTAATTAATGTCATAAAGATTCAGTTTTCCCTAAGTAAATTACAAAATGCAACCCAATCTTTTGGAAGTAGATAAACTGATTCATATGAAAGTTCATATGAAAAAGTAACTAATCCCTGTAGTTTACATAGTTTACATGGGGGTGGGGTGGGGGAGAAAAAGCAAACCTCAAAAAAATAGAAGAGTAATAGGTGTATTAGCCTATCAGATACTAAAATATGTCATAAAGTCTCAAGAAATAAAAACTTGTACTGGCCCATAAATAGAGAGGAATCAGCACATTTCTAACAATGAGACGACAGATGGAAAAAGTACAGGGATAAAGGGAATTAGGGAGAAAGAGGAAAGAAACAGGGCAAGAGTGAATGCTGCTATTAGAAGTCATTTATAAATGTAGACATCTTTGATTAAAACCAAAAATAAAATTTGGGACCTAAGAAGCCTCACTTCATTGACATAAAAGAATACAAAGTTAAGGGAAAGAGAACCAACTTAGTATATCCTCCCCCTCCTCCTCAACTCTGAAGTTGAGTATTCACACCTTTTCTAACTGGGAATTAAGTTTAACCAAAATCGGATAGGCAAAACAATGCTTACACAAATCTACATGAAATAAAATGACACAAAACTATATATACTGCCATCAATGTCATAATACTGCTCCTGATACTGTATTAATACTATAATTATTTAAGATGTAGCCATTAGGGGAAACGGGGTAAACAATATGGGGAACCCCTCTGCACTCTTGGCAACTTCATGTGAGTCTATAATTATTTCAAAATAAAACCTTTTATAAAAATTGTATTCAACTTATTTTATTCCATTTTCTACCAACGGAAGGGTCAGGAAAACAGTTGGTAGGGGGAAAAAAACCTAATAAAACTAATTACGAAATGGCTACCAGCAAGATTGATTTGTATTAACAAACAATAAAGATTTATACTGGGGGGGGCAGCAATAAACAAAAATAAACAAAAAACCCCCAATAGCAGTAAAAATTCACATTATATTTAATAGTAAAGACTAAAGGGCAAAGACCAAATAACTTAATGAAGGAAGAAAATATTTTTAAGAAATTTTCTTGGGATTCCTATTTCAAAACAATTTTTAAATGAACATTCTGATTTGATAATGAACACAAATAACTACATTTGAATTTCTAGGTGTTTGATTCTCAACTTCACGTTGGAAAAAATTCTAAGCACTGACAACTTTTATCAAGCTATAGATTTTTACTTAACCAGTGATGCAAGTAATAACGAGAAATAATTCTTCCCTAATTAGTACTCCTGTGATATAATCTATTACTCTTTGATCTCAGTAAGGTATTTGAAAAAGTAACAAAATATTACCAATCAGCAAATGAAAAATGAAACATTCTAAACACAAGATTTTTTCTAAAAACAAGATTTTTCTTACAGTCTTTAACTCTAGTCAAAATGGGAACTTATGAAGACTCACCTATATGTGGCTGCTGAGCTGCTGCTAATGCATACTGCTGCTGTTGAGCTGCAGTTAACTGCTGAACTGTTAGTGCATTAGTCCTCTGAAAGAGCTATTAGGGAAAATAATACAAAGATTAGTGTCAAAACATTTCATTTCTAATTAGAAAGTTTTGAATAAATTGTTTTAAACACTTATCTGAAGCACATTCTCAACTATCACCAGGACATTTCAATCAATAAAATATTAAGTGTTCAAGAACCCTTATTAAGGCCAGGTGCGGTGGCTCAACCCTGTAATCCTAGCATTCTGGGAGGCCGAGGCGGGAGGATTGCTTGAGCTCAGGAGTTCAAGACCAGCCTGAGCAAGGGCGAGAACCCCGTCTCTACTATAAATAGAAAGAAATTAGCCAAACAACTAAAAACAGAAAAAATTAGCTGGGCACGGTGGTGTGTGCCTGTAGTCCCAGCTACCAGGGAGGCTGAGGCAGGAGGATCGCTTGAGCCCAGGAGTGAGAGATTGCTGTGAGCTAGGCTGACGCTATGGCACTCTAGCCCGGGCAACTGAGTGAGACTTTGTCTCAAAAAAAAAAAAGAGAACCCTTATCATTCATGTCAATCAAATATCTCATAGTACTTCAAGCTATACCAGTATACAGTTACGAGGAACTTCTTAAAGAAAGAGTATGCTTTACCTGCTGTTGAGAATTGTAGTCAAAAAGGCCTACAGTAGCTCCTGAAGAGTCCATTGGTACCTGATTACCAGGATAGTCAAACTGTAAGGAATCCAGACCAACTTGTTCCATGGCATCCAGATTCTGAGTTTCAGGATTTGAAAATTCTTCAACAAGTGGTTTATTAGCTGTAGGATTAGGAAGAGGCCCCAATCCTTCTGGGGGATTAGTATTGGGGCCCAGGCGCTCAACTACTTCAGTTGGAGAGGCTTGTCGACTTCCAGGAGTACGACTACATGAAGAAAATAGAAAAGATTTTAAGTGAAAGTAACAAGTTGAAAGGTAAAACGGGAAAGTAGAAAAATCAGGAAAACAAATGGTGATAAATACAATAAATAAGGCATTCTGGGTCACTAACCATGCCACTTTATCACATTTTGCTCTACTTAATATAACTTTCATCTTAAGAATTGTCATGGTTTGAAGGTATTTAAAAATATTACTAATGACTACACTCCTCAATTCGAATAGCATAAAGATTTAACTCAAATTTACAGATAAGAAAATTGGCCAATATCACAACTTAGGTTTATACTACTAGAAACCTGCTTCAAACCACAGACAAAATTAACAGTTAAGTAGGAAAAGCAGACTATTAAGTAGTAAATATGGTTTGAAAGCTCAATACCAAAACCTACCCCACCATACTACTATGTTGCCCACCAGCACATAATTTTGCCATAACATCTTGTTTAATAATATTTAAGGAAAAAACCTGGCCATAAGAGATCGTTACGGTCTTCATCACTTAAGGAAGTAAAATGTGGGACATAACAAAAAAGGCCACTGAACTAAAACAAAAGGCTAACTCCTGACTCTTGTCCTTTAAGTAAGATTTCAAGCAAATCATTTCATTCTTGAAGCCCCAGTTTCATTACTGAAGAGATCGAGGAGATGACCTTCTGGTTCCAACTAATAAGAACAAAACAACAATTTGTGAAAGCCCTTTATGACAACTCTCCAAAAACCATCCTCATATCAAATTGTTTCAGTTTAAACCATCAGAAAGAAATATGTAACATATTTATCAGAAATTAAGTACACACAGCATGAAAGGTATATTCTATATTTAAAAAAAAAAAAATTTTCTCTACTGTATGGTCTCCTTAATTTTTTTTTACAAGAAATTCATGAGGATTGGACTGGATTTTAAGTATTGTCTTTTCATTATCATCCTTCATGGTGTAAATATTGTTTTGACCTTATTTCTAGACATAACTGATGCTCATCTGAAGTCTTTTATTCTACAAAAATATTTACATACGTTCCTTTCCCTTACAAGAACTCATTTATTGTTCAGAGTAACCAGGCATTCATAGTATATTCAATCATAAGTACATTAAGTAAATGGCATTAACTTTTATCTGGCATTTAATGCCAGTGGTTACATCTAATTCTGTCCCCAACTTCAGGTGCTCCACATTGGAAAAATTTGCTAACATGTACAGAGTTGTTTATAAAGCAATTCCCTGATTTTAAGACTTGTTCTCCAGATATTTAAGTTAACTTACATTGTATTTAGAAACAAAACAAAACAAAAACCACTGTCCTTGCAACATTAGAAGATTTCAAACTTCTTTTCCCTTTAGCTACTCCCAATTTTGCACATGAACATTCCAAAGGTTCATTATATTCAGGACATATGGGAAGAAAAAATAAAACTTAAAGGATCTTCTTTGAAATCGGCCAATTAAAAAAAAAAACAACAAAAAGAAAGAAAGCCCCCATAGTTCTTTCATACATATCCGTTCTACTCCAGTAATGTATATATGGATGATGTACCAGTTACTGTATATTACTAATGATGTGCTGGCACAGTGATTATACAGCCACAGCTATTCTGTTGAAACAGTTTTACACTGTCAAGTAGTAACTAATATTGTATCTAATTAATAGTTTCAAACATGTATCTAAATCTTAATGGAATAAAATTAGAATGCTAATAAACATTAATTTCATATTAATAGCTTAAGGAGAGAAGTATAACCTTTCACAGGAAATAACATATAGCAAAAACCAGAGGACATATTAGGAAACAAAAATCATTATGCTATCAGTGGTGCTATTTTCTTGCTATAGTTAATGGTGTATTAACACTTCAATTATAAATGCATACTCTGAAGGGTTTATAATTAGGTTAAGTTTTAAATGCATGTTCTTGACTACAACTTAGGGTAGGCAATAGCAGAAGAACAAGATCAGGATAAGGTTCTAAAACAAACTGAATAACATTAAATTTATTTCTTATCAAAAGAGGTTTACTGGTTTTGGATGCTTTTTTGCACTCAGAACAGATAGAAATGGCACTGTTTTTAAGAAGCATTGTTGCTCTGCTTTTAATAATTAAAAGCAATAAATGTAAAAATATACCCCCCACCATGTACCTATACTCTTTTATCTAAGATTCCATGGTTCACAAGACCTGAAAGAAACAGCTCATTTTCAGGGATAGGCTCCAAAGCATTTCATTACTGAAATATGAAGTACAGGAAATCAACATAAAGAAACAACTCCCTAACATGTAGATAAATGTACACTGTCTAATCTAAGACCAAAAACTAAAAGAAAATTCTTATTTAATTGCCAAAAAAAGGGCAACTGAAAGAACTCTGAGTTTAAAGCTAATTTTTTTGAAGTCTCTAATATGCTCCCCATTTCCTATATGCAGGAACAATATCAGGAATTAGCATAAACTTGTAATACACATCACTGCACCTAAGCTAATTTATCTCATTTCTAAAATTAAAGTTAAATGGAAGGCAGGGAATAAATACAGGGGTAGAAGAAGAGGAAAAACTCCACTGAAAGGTGCTCAAAAGCAACCCCAAGGAGGAAAAAAATCAGATTAAACCTCCACTAAATCAGAGCACAGAGGAAAGTTTAAATTTAGACTACCATTTTAGCAGAAAAGTAACAGCAGCTTCTAACATTACTCTTTCAACAGCATGTACTGTTTTAGAGACAGTTTTGAAGATTATTTTAAAAATGGCTCAATCACTAATTTTTCTTTTTTAAAAAATTATTTGTCTAGATTAACACAAGGTGCAAAGGAAATAAACCTAAACTGGAAAAATGTCTAAGTGAGTCACATCAACTAACAGTAATAATCCCTACAGAAATATGCTTTTCTTCTTTAGAAAGTTAAAATCTTACTTAAAATCTTTGCAATCGGCATCCATTCCATTTGGCAAACCTCTGCCATTTATTTTAGAATCATCATCATCTCCTTGTTTAAGATCTCTGTTTTGGTCCTCCTCAAATGGAGAAGCCTTGCCTTTTTGATCTCCTTTCTCAGGTCCATCTGTTTCAGCATCTCTAGTGCCCTGAAGAAAAAGAATCTGTTTGATTCTGAATAGTTAATAGAAAACAAAACAAAACAAAAAAGGCACCATAAGGTGACCTAAAACTACACCACAGTGCATGTAAACAATAGAAGCATTGAATCTTATTTTAATTTTGTAGTCAACTAATTTATCAAAAGCCAAAAATTTGAGTACCAACTAGTGATTTATAACAGAAGGGCTAAGGCAACCTTAACTATAGCGGTGCTGAAAAGCAGTTAACACCACAAACTAGATTAATATTCTATTTAGTTTAATGCATACACAGTTTTGTTTAGTTATTTTCTCATCAAGCACTACCAGGAGTAAGCAATTTTAATTTTGCAAATTATTTTTAAAAATTAATATGGCTTGATTTTTGTAACATGGTTAAGATCATAAATATTTCTAACAGTTCTATCATTCCATGTATTTCGAGAAGTGGCCAAGTGAAGAAAACAAGAGCACAAATAGCTATAAAATTTCTTTTAACTCTAGGAAGGGGTGACAGGGACAACCTGACTTAAAAATAAAATAAAACCAAGTAACTATCAAGCAAATATTAAATATTTCTTTATTCAAAATACTTACAAAAGTTCCCTTCCTAAATCGAGAATCCAATTTATCAGCAGGAGAAGAACTTAATACATATTCTACCATGCTCACACCAAGGCCTCCACTTTCTGATCGCGGAGACAGTATTGCATTTACTTCACTGTTTCCATGAAAACCCTGTCCAGATCTTCTCTGTACCATAATAGGCTGGGACATTGAATGGTCTGTTTGGAAGAAAGGATATAATTATATATTTCTACATTTTATGAAACAAAATGTAGTTACACAAATTAATATACACAGTACAAAAAAATCAGCATATTGTTTTATTTTGAATGTTATTACTAATTTTTATAGAAAGCTCTTCATTCTGTTGAGACTCACTGGCTGGAGTACAGAAGGAAAGAGCCATTTGGTAATAAACAGGTAAAAACCTTTGTAAAGAGCAGTCAAACTAAAAAGGTCAACGAAGGTAGAAACATTAACCTGAAGGCTCAGCTGCTTGTAAGAATCATGTTAAAGTTAACCATCTTTCAGTGATTCACAACATAACAATTCATAAAAAAAACCTTCAGGGATAAAATCTAGAAGAATAAAAATAACTTCTTCCAAATTGGCAGAAGCACTTCTCAAGCTCACAGTTATGGGCTGGAGAGATCAGAACACATGGCTTTAACACTATAAACAGAAATGAAATGAGTTTGGAAAAATCACTAATACCACAGAATTCAGGTCTGTCTAGCCCTTAAACTACCTAGGATGAACTATCATAGAAGCATAGTTTTAAATTACCTGGGATGAACTATCATAGAAGCATAATTTTATTAACTATAGTAATTTTGAAATGATGCTACTTTTGTTAAGCCAAATTACAACACTTTCATTTCATTATATCCTTTCATTCAATCATTCACTCATGCATTTACATAGTTTGAATATTGATTTACTCTCTCATATGCTAGGCACTGAGCTATGCACAGAGAATCCAAGAACAAACAAGATGGTCTTTGCCCTCAAATAGACTATAGGTTTAATCAGAATAGAATACAAATGCTTCGATTTGTATTGATACTATAGGAACAGAAAGATGGGGTATCAATCCCTAGCAGTCTTAGATTGACTACCAAAGGAGATAATATTTAAGCTAAATATGAAAGATAAAAAGTTAAAGTAAGCAAATTGGGGGGAATAGGGGTACAGGGAGGCATTTCACTTTATAGAAACTGCATGTTCAAAGGCCTAGAAGTGCTAGGAGAACATAATGAAAATGACAATCTCAAGTAGTTCAGTTCAGCTGAGGAGGGGTATGGTATATAATTAAGTCTCCTGCAGTTATGGCAAGATAATGTTTCTTAGAATGACAACTCCTTTAGAACAAGGAATGTGTTATTCATATTTGTACATGCTTGGCATTGAATAACTGTTAGGTAAACAAATGAAATTCCATTCATTTCTAATTTTCTCATGTTTTCTGGTATAATACTAAATTCATCTTCAAAATTTTATCTATACAGCTAAAAGTTAAATTGGGAGGGAGGGGTACAAAGAATTAATTAAAATTATAAATTTGGGGCCGGGCGCAGTGGCTCACACCTATAATCCTAGCACTCCGGGAGGCTGAGGAGGGCAGATTATTTGAGCTCACGAGTTCAAGACCAGCCTAAGCAAGAGTGAGACCCCGTTTCTACTAAAAAAATAGAAAGAAATTAGCTGGACAACTAAAAAATATATAGAAAAAAAATTAGTCAGGCATGGTGGCACATGCCTGTAGTCCCAGCCACTCAGGAGGCTGAGGCAGGAGCATCACTTGAGCCCAGGAGTTTGAGGTTGCTGTGAGCTAGGCTGA
>NW_012149841.1:3145850-3151249 GCF_000956105.1 Propithecus coquereli | reverse complement strand
ACTTTGGCATTTTCCCTACCATCCATCTTGAAAATAACCTCCTGTTACCATTCTGTGCTCAAGGTGCTTTGCTTTCTGAAAACCTTAAAACAATACTTAGTTCTGGTAAATAAAGAAATTATCTATTAAACTTTCGAAACATATCCATCAATCAAGTTATCAAGCACATGTACTCTTGGCAAAGAATGTGTAATCTATGGGGAAAATGTATCCAGTCCAAATTACTGAATATTTTAAATTAGGAGTCTAGTCTAATATTAATTCTAATTCAGAAAAAAAAAAATCCTTGAGGACAAGGATCATATCTCATTTATGTCTGTATTCTCTAAGCTGGCATATTATGTAGTGGTTGAACTCAAAATTTCCAATATTTTAAGAAAATTTTAGTCTAAATTATCTGTTACCAAAGTTTTCAACCTATTATGGCTATTTAAAAAAAAAAAAAAAACACTACAACTTTCTAATCTTTCGAATTTTAGCTTTTTGGCAATTATTTTAGTTTAACAACAGCCAATTTAAAAAATCTATTAAAGCTTAAGATCTTTCAACATATTTTAATGATCTGGAGAATAAAGAAACACCTGATAATTTACACTCAAAATACAATGTTAACTTGGGTGATTATCATCCAGAAATTTGTTTTCATATTACTTTGGTCATTTTGCATAGCTTAAGCAAGATGTGTTGAACTCGGTAATAAAAAGAGAAAACTTACTTGTAAAATACATGTTGATATGCTATCTGTACACCTCTCAGCTTTTATAAATCATAATCATTTAAAAACATAATCAGTAAAATGATAAGCTATCTTACGAATATAACTATGCTCTTTAATTTCCCCAATAAATACTGTCATTTCTGCAAGTTATACTTCTTATATACCAGTAAATTTTCCCTTAACAGTTTCTTAGACCTAAGTCTCTTTCCAATACTTTAGGAAATCAAAAGCATTCAAAGACCTGTTCCCTTTCTGGGAGTTCTACATTATCAAGGCAGTTTACTTCCTTTCTGGGTGCAACAAATGTCTAAAGCTAGACTGAGCTGCAATTAGATACATCAGTCACTGTCATTTAATACAACTGAAAATTCCCATGGTTAAATTAATCTGTCCTCTATTTTAATGGGAATTCAGAATTTCATAATCAGAGTTAATTAAAAAACAAAAACCAAAAAACTTCTTAATAAAATGTTATAGTAACAAACACTTCTAAAATTAAGTGTACTAATCAAGTACAACAGATGTGCTACCAGACAAGGGTTAACTGCCATAAGAAAATGTGCATTACGAAGATTTACAAAATCCTCAAAGACATTACAAATTTTCTCCTGATATTCGCTGAGGGTGGTCAGGGTTTGTTTAAAAAAAAGCGTTGAGTATATTCATAATTCTCACACATACACCAGGTAACTTACGAGAAGTTCCCCATGCAGTCTCTCTCCATTCATCATCCCCAAGAAATATGCCTTTTTGTCCATCTTTTGTTGAATCATCAGGTTCCCAAAACTTTTTGGTAGGCAAAAGCTATTTGGGGGAAGGGAAGGGAAAAAAAAAAAAAAATCACAGTTAAATTTTATTCTAATTACAAAGAATTAATATACAGAGGATAGCAAACATATCGCTGATATGTACGTTAGTTTTTACAGCTAATGAAAATTCAGAGCGACCTATTTCTAAATTGTCTCATTAACAGTGAAATAACTTTTCACTTATTTTTATGTACTGGCTTTAATAATTCTAGACCTAAACACTAACCAAAGTCCACTTCTGACTTTTCTACATTTTTTCAAACATTATGCTAATCTCTTCATATATGAATTTATTCAAAAGGCTTATTAAATTTCTTCCTCAAGAACATATAATAAACACATCCATACAAATGGTTACCATTTTTCTTCACTTCCAAGTTCTGTCCTTAGACCACCTCCTATCCTATATCTTTCAGGATAGAAAATATTTTTTCTTTCTTACTTCAGTTATTCAATGCAAGTGAACTTTACAACTCTTACTAGCTCCTGAATACTATCAATATGTAAATACCATTATCAAGAAACCATGGATAGTAGAAAATATGCATAGAAAAGGCCCACAATCTTTAGCAATCTGAAGGTGCTATGCTTTGTTCTACCTTGCGACATACACAGCACATAAAAATACGTTGATACAACCATTCACTGATTACTCAAAACATGTATTTGGGCAATTTTTAATAATTCTTTAATATTCATCCAGGTCTCTCCCTTCTACCATTCCTGTCACCCAGAGGAGGAGGACTTAGGATATATTTGAGAAGAATAGGTCAGTTTTCAGAGACATGCACTTAGCATTTTAAAGAAGCACTCATAAGACACTCATCCTCTCAGCCCATAATTAGACTACCACTCTTTCAGTGTTAACAATCAAACCTGTGTATATTTCTATTACCATACTTATCATACTTAATTACATGTGTTTGCCTCTTTAAGGGCATAGTGACCTCATCTTTAGAGAGCTTACGAACATATAAACTATATGCTATGAGCTAGGCTGACACCACAGCACTCTAGCCCAGGCAACAGAGTAAGTCTCAAAAAAAAAACCAACCATACAAACTATAATAAAATATAACTTAGTAACACCTGAATTACTAAATTAAGACATAAGATTATGTGTGCAAGAGATAAGATTAAGAAATAAGATTGTGTGTAAGACATAGTAAAGCATGAACAAAGGTAAAAACTTGAGAAAATGTACAGTGTATAGAACAGGGTATGAGACGGAGGAACAGGTATGGGGAGGCCAAAGATTGATGCTGGTAAAGTCAACCAGGTCAGATTATGAGGTCCCTTAAAGACATGCTAAGGAAGCTGGATATCATATTGAAGCAACGAGGAATCAAGAGAAGTTAGCAAGAGTAACCTTGTTTTAGAAAACAACTCAAGTTGTAAACTATAATCAAGAGAAGGGGGCAAGGAGGCCAGTTTAGAAGAATTACAACAAGAGGGCCAAGACAGCAAGAACTGAAAGAGGGTATTGGCAGAAAGAACTGAGAAATTAAAACGGATTTGACAGACTTTTGGAGAATCAATAGGATCTGAACACAAATGGTGGGGAAAGTGGGTAAAAAAGATAAAACTTTGAAAACTTGGGTAACAAGGTAAATGGTAATGCTACTGGCCAAAATGGGAAAACAAAAATACAAAAGCAGCAGCTTTGAAGGGAGGGAGGAAAATTCAATTTGGGCATACTCCTCACTTAGATCTTTGCTAAACAAAATATTCCTATTTAAAATAAGAAGTTTTTCCATATTAGGATCTTCCTGGACTGTAAATAATTTGTATTTATAAAGTATAGCCATTTTAGACAATAATCTGTTCTAACAAAGATTGTGGTAAATAAACTACAGCCTCCTCCATTCCTTCAATTTTAAAAATCTCACCATAAGATTCATGTAAATATTAAAACAAAACATAAAGCTAATACTGATATTAAAGCATCATACTTTATATATTTAAATAACTGAATGTTTATTCATAGTAAAACAAGTTAATCCCTTAAAAATAAGCCATTTCAAGATGAAAATAATTCCTAAAAGAATAAAGAAATGCTTTTATCCCATACTTCACAAAGAAAAATCTCAGTTTCAAAATGAGAGTAACAAGTAAGGAATCCAAAAGTTATAACTAATAGAAGCATTTATCAAAGACACAGAAGTGGCTAAACAGGTTAATCTTCTGAAGTAGGAGAAATAACAGAACTTCTTGGAGCATACTACTCCAAAGTCTTCTGGGATAAGATTCTGTGAGTGCCTTCATTGACAACTGCTCTAAAATGTAAATTGCATGGGGGGGGGGGGCGCGATGACTGTCAACCACTTATCAAGCATGCCTACTTTGCCAAGCACTGTACTGTAAGTATCTTTCTGTTTTGCAAACATTTATAAGTTTTCAGGAACAGAGTAATTTAGTAGTTAAAATTAATACTTCTACCAAAGCCTTCACCAACATTCTAGAAACTGTTTTCTGTGACCGTTTAGACACTGATTCAAATACTTTTAGAGAAACTAGTAGCTGGTGACCAAGAATAGATTAAAATAGACTAAATACAGGGCAAGACAAAAATTCAGGATATAATAGTTAAAGAAGAAAAAGGTTCAACAATGCAGTGATTGGAACAGCAATAAAAATAGAGACTTGCCCCCTGGAGACTCTTTTACTGCAGAAGAAATAGGGAAGTATATTACAGAAAACAAGGCTAAGAAACCTTACAGATCTGCAAACTATATTATACAATACCACTTTATATTAATTAGTTCCCTAATTCACAAAAGCTCTAAACCAAGAACAGGCAACTCAGAGTTTCCTGTCAACCCACTCTTCTATCCTTTTAACCTGGATATGCCTAAGTGAATACACAATGTCCTTTCCTTCAAAAAGTATCTATGGCTTACCCTCTCCATCTCCAAAGAATTCAATCAGCACCCCAGCATACTGCATCAAAAACCAATCAATCAACAAAATTCCTGGTTCCAGAATTTATACAAGGTATACTTATACTTCAGATTTTCCTAATACAAATTATGTAAAAGCTGCAAACCAACCAAATTAACATAATCCAAAGACAAAAGATTTAAAAGCTAAATGTCTACATTATAATGTTTTAAATTAAGGTGTTCATACAACTTATAATCCAAACTGGGACAGTTTGAGAAAGGGGATGCTATTAGAATTATACTATAACACATAAATATCTCGACGGTCCTGGGCAAATCAGTCTGTAAGGTCACTCTACTTATAATTGAAGTTCATAAAAAACAAGAATAAATGCTAAAAACTAAGTTTGGTAGAAAACAAAATATACAAGATAATTTCCTAGAACCCAAGAATGGTGCTTTTCCAGGTTTTAATCTTTTTTGTTAACAAAAGATACTAATATTTTTTATTTTTTCAACTCATACCACTTCCCCAAATCTTCTCCATTCCTAATATCCCTTAGTATCACCAGCAAACATTATTAAATGCTGTCACTTCCAATGGGAAGTAGTATTGTAAACAGTCAAGACACTCATGAGTTCAAATTGCTGTTCAAGCACTATTGTGTGGCTCTGGGCCAGTTTTTAACCTTTTTGAGCTCCAGTTTCCCCATCTGTAAAGGAAAGATAATAATAAAGGTCCTGTCATAAGAATTATTATGATACTAGAATGAAATAACATAAGTACTGCTTAGCACAGCATCTAACACATGGCAAACATGTAAATATGAGGTACTTTCACTACCAAAAGAATCCTTTATTATAAAACATGAGTTTACACACTGGCTCACATTTTTTTTGAGATAGAGTCTTGCTCTGTTGCCCGGGCCAGAGTGCTGTGGCATCAGCCTAGCTCACAGTAACCTCAAACTCCTGGGCTCAAGCAATCCT
>NW_012149841.1:3132852-3145387 GCF_000956105.1 Propithecus coquereli | reverse complement strand
TCTTGCTCAGGCTGGTCTCGAACTCCTGAGCTCAAACGATCTTCCCGCCTCGGCCTCCCAGAGTGCTAGGATTACAGGCGTGAGCCACCATGCCCCGCCACTGGCTCACATTTAACTCACTGATTATTTCAAACAATTGTTATTCGCTACAAAGATTTTGTCTATAGCAATTTGCCTTTTCTTTTTTTCTTGAGTCAGTTTTGAACATTCCAGGGGGATGATGAAACCCCATTACTTAGGGATAACACTTGTCTAACAAGTAACATTCTGCATAAGGAAACAGAGCCAGAGGTTAAAGGTTCCACATACAATGGATAAATGGTAGCAATGGGATTTGGACTCATATAATAATTCTAAGGCCCTTCTTTTTATACTTAACTATCACAGAAGGTAGTTCTTCTCAATCAGTTTAATTCATCAATATTTCTAAAATTGTCCAGTATCTACCACTAGGTATAATTAAAAAAAACAATTTAAGATATTATCATGATATTCTTCCCATTATAGTAGGTAAACTTTAAGACAGACTTGTTAAGATAGGGATTATGTAGACAAACTATGATCAGCTATTTAAATACTATCTGAAATGGCAAGTTTCCATTCCAGTTAGCCCTAATAGCTCAGATCAGAGCATTTGAGAGAGAGGTGATTTAAACAAAAGGTTGTAGTCAGTCTTACTCAAAGTCATAATACTAGTGAGAGATCTGAGAGAAAACAGAAGTCTCCTTACTCCTGTTTTCCACTTCATCACACCATGTGGAATCTTAGTACATAAATTTTCTATAACATTTTCTTTAAATATTGTGTCAGAAAAGAAAAAAGGGTGCATTATTTATCATACTATCCTATAAAAATACTCTCAAAATAAAACACATTAACTCGTGATTTAAACTCTTAAATGTTCCCCTAAATGTTCCCCTAAAGAATTTCAGGCAGAATCCTCTTTCCTGTTATTTAAAAAATAAATAGGAACCCAGTTATATATACCTCAACAATCTAAAGAAGGTAACAGGGATGTGCCTCTGCAGTGTATTTGATTAAAACACTATACTAACGAAGCTGAGTTCAATCTCCTACGGATTAGTTTTGCTCTTTAAGCCACATGACATAATGCTGCCAGTAGGTCTTTCGACAAAAATATGCTATTAGGGAAAAAACAGAAAGGGTGAATTTATGAATAGATGAATACAAATCTGTCCTTGTTTCTGGATGAACAACCAGAAGAGACTGCCCTTCCAATGATAGCTCAGCAAAGCCATCATGATCTACAAAACACAGTACATTTGAAATTAGTCCTATATGTAAATGCAATGCTTTGTATGCTAGAGATTTACAACACTTAAGACACAATAAGCAAAAACTATTTTTTACAGAAAATCAAGAATAGGGCAATCTATTTAAAAAAAGAGTTTGCATTTAAAAAAAACAAACATTTTTAGAAAACTCAAGCCTTTTTTAAATTTATTCCAATGAAAGAATTCTGGGATAAAACAAAACCAAAACCTCACCTGTCAGGAAAGGAGGAGAAGACTGGTGAGAGAGAGACAGGCAAAGAAGGAAATCCCAGAAGGTTCCCTGCTGCCTGTGAGATGAGGAAAGATAGAAAGGCTTGTGGGAGAGAGAACCCAGAGACAGAAATCTGAGTAGGTTTCTTAGCTATCTCTTAGATTTAACAGTATTAGTTGGTAAACTGTTAAGAAAAAAATTAGTGAAAACAACTTATTTAAAAATAAATTTTTACTGGATGAAGGTCAGATAACTGACCTGCTGCTATCCACCAGGTAGTCTAAATTCGAGTCACTTTTACTCTGTATCTGACATGTCCATTAAAAAAGCCTGCACTTAAGCTTATTTAACATACTATTCAACTTAGCTCCTCTTTATCAAAAACCTCAGATACCCTTCCTCCACCCCCAAATAACTAAACTCTTTCAACTATGTTTCTGCTCATGACATTTTTTTTTTATAGATATCTTTTGGATTTATCAAATGTTATTTAGAAAGGGAAAAAATTAGCCAATTTATAAACATACACACAATATACACCTAAGAAGTGAAGTAATAAGGAGTCTAACTAGAATCAATGTAGGGTATAACTCTACCTGCTCTTAAAACAATCAACAAGTTCACAGACTAGAAAGCTGAAACACTGTTCAAATCTGCTTTTAAGATACGTTATTCTGCTTTCTAAAGACCAAAGACAACGAGTGGCAGGGAAAGAACAAAAGCCATTTTCAACTGCCTTTTTATTCCCCCACAGCATAAATAATGCCTAAGCAGACACTGCACTGTAATGAAGCTATATTTTTTTTTCTTTAACAAAAAAATTACTCCTTCTCTCAAATTTTTCTTGGGGCCCAGAATTTTACCTTATGCACTGAACTAACAAATTTATTTTGGCAATACTTAAGCTTAAGCACCTTAACTCACCCTTAAATCAGTCCTCTGAAAATGACAAACTCTTTGGAAAACGCTGTTCTGAAGAAGGGGAGGGTTAGCTAGCTGCAGGGTGCCCTCTTGTGGCCCAAAGGAGTGACTGGACTCTTTTTCTGCATCTGAAGAGCACAGCATTGGATGGAGTGAGTCTCATGAAGGTCTCTAATCTACCAAAGTAAAATAATCTCCAGGAGCAAGCAGTTAATTACATGTCTTATGTCTGTTCACTGTTATTTTCTATTATCAAAGTCTATGTTAGTAGTATAGAACATGACAAAATATAGATGTGACCACAAGAGTTTTCATAAAGTTCTCTAAATATTCATTAGCTATATGGGAAACTAAGTATTTTTGATGCCTTGAAATATGTAATGGTGAGGTTAAATTGGGTACCCCAAAGAAAATCATAGATTAACAGGAATGATAAAATCCATTCAAACATGTAAAGTACCTAACTGTGCTAGGCATTCAAAGCTAGTCATTTACAGGGAAGACAAATATAAAACAAACTGTAAGCAGCAATATAATAAATAAAGAACTAGGAGAAGTCAAATGAACTGATTAATTCTACTGAAGATAGCAATGGGACAATAGACATGTCTTTTCAGTAGAGTCTTGTAGAGAATTAGAAGTTTATTAACCAAACAGCTTTGGGTGAACGAGAGATTTTTTAGAGGGAGAATAGTGAACAATCAAGTGTGGCTAAAGCAAACACAACATACATATATAAAACAACAGAACAAGGATAAAGGAAGTGGTTGTCCTCTGAGCAAAGCTAATTATAGTTTATTATCAAAATATAAGGCATTATCTAACCAAGTCAATCAAATCACCTAGACACAAATAATCATACTAAAAATTACCTGCTAAAAGTTAAAAAAAAAAAAAAAGCTAAAATTCCAACTAAAGAATTGTATAATCTGAGATTTAAAAACCTCCCATTTAGTTTGAAGCATATAACCACTATTTCAATAAGATTTAGTTTTAAAAAGTTTCAATGGCTCAAAATAATTAAAGTGAGACATAAATTCTTAGTATTTATACATACTTACCTCTCCCATTCCCCGAGATTCTAATGCAAGAGCTTGAAAATCATGATTCATTTCATCCACAGATCAAACCTGTTGAATAACAAAAACAAAAGTTAGTAGAAAGAAATGTTTAAACAGACTGCATCAACTATTTTTATATTATGCTGCTGTTATTACTAATATTAGCATGACATGAGATAGACAAAAGAACTGATTTCTCTATGAAGACAGGTTTTCCCAAATAGAGTATACAATGGCAATCTACAGGTAGGTACAATTTCCCATTTTCTCGAGGTATGGCAACTTTGGGGACACCCTGTATGTACATTAAAACTTGTGGAAAAACATGAGGTCAAGCAAGGGTTCTTAACCAAAAGAAGAGAAGGAAGTAAAGAAGCAAACTCAGCACTAAAATACAGTTATATTTTTATGTTGTATTTATTATAAAATTATTTTGCATTACTAATTCTGTAAGATTTTTCAAAATTTCTCAAGATTTCATTATTTGTGGGCCTCATACAATGATAAAAAAATTTCTACCTGTGAAATGGTAAAAAAAAAAAAAAGAAAAGATTCACTGTGAATATTTAGCAAAATACACTCTATCAATAAAATTGATAGAGTGAGCCAATTCTACCTGAAAGCAACACGTATTTTACTTAAGTTGCTTTGAGAATACAGTATTCAGAGTACAATATTTAGCATTCTCCCATTTGTATCACAAATCTTTCTCCTCTTTATAATTCCCAATTAGCTCCTTCCATTCCCAATGTGCCACAGGAAATTTCAAATTTACTTTTTTCGCCCTTACTTCTAACTTTAATTCTTTTCCTCTTCCACCCAATATCCGAACCCTTACCAAGTCCTGTTAAGTCATTTAAATTGATCCATTTTTCCAGCTGTCTGGTTGTTCAAACCACCGTTACCTCTTACCTAAAACAGTGCAATCCTCTTCCTGTCTCCCCATCCCACAACCTAATCACCAAAGTGTAATTAGTCATTTTTTACCTGTACTCTGATCATGGGATTTTATTTTAATTTATTTTAATCCTTCCCTTAAAGATAAGGCTCAAACTCCTCAATGAAGCTTACTAATGTGGCTTACAAAGGGACAGAATTGAACTCAAATTATAGTTGTGGCACCTAGTAGTTCTGTATTCTGGACAAGTAACCTAAATTGTTTTTTTCCTCAATTTCCTCATGTGAGGGTAACAACAGTAACGGCCACATGGACTTACGGGGAACACTGAATTCGGTAACAAAACACCTAAAACAGTGGCTGAAGCATAAGCACTCAAAAGTCAGTTATTAAAAAGCTCTAGGCCAGGCGCGGTGGCTCACGCCTGTAATCCTAGCTGTCTGGGAGGCTGAGGTGGGCGGATTGTTTGAGCTCAGGAGTTCGAAACCAGCCTGAGCAAGAGCGAGACCCCGTCTCTACTAAAAAATAGAAAGAAATTAATTGGACAACTAAAAATATATAGAAAAAATTAGCCGGGCATGGTGGCGCATGCCTGTAGTCCCAGCTACTCGGGAGGCTGAGACAGGAGGATCGCTTGAGCCCAGGAGTTTGAGGTTGCTGTGAGCTAGGCTGATGCCACGGCACTCACTCTAGCCTGGGCAAAAGAGTGAGACTCTGTCTCAAAAAAAAAAAAGCTCTATACGCCAGGTATGGTAGCTCACACCTGTAATCCCAGCAATCTGGGAGACTCAGGAGGATCACTTGAAGCCAGGAGTTTGAGGCCAGCTGGTGCAACATAGTGAGATCTCATCTCACTATGATGCAAAAAAATTTTTAAAATAGCTGGGCATGGTGGTGCACACCTATAGTACCAGCTACTCAGGAGGCTGAGGCAGGATTATCACTTCAGCCCAGGAGTTCAAGGGTACAGTGAACTATGATCATACTGCACTCCAGCCTGGGAAACAGAGTGATACCCCATCTCAAAACAAAAACAAACTAACAAAAAAACCTTCTTCTTCAATCTTTTTATCAAATGGTGCTAGGACAATAAGATGTCCACAGGTAAAACAATGAACCTCACTCAACACATACCTTACACCTTAATATAAAAATTAACTCAAAATGGATCATACACCTAAATATAAAACCTAAAATTATAAAACTTCTAGAAAAACACAGGATAAAAGCTGTGTGACCTTGCGTTTGGCCAAGAGTTTTCAGATCAACATCGAGAGAAAAACCAATAAATTAGATTTCGTCAAAATTAGAAACATGCTCTACAAAAGACACTATTAAGAAAATGAAAAGCCAAAGCCACAGACTAGGAAAAAAAACATTTGCAAAGCACATATCCAGTAAAGGACTTGTATCCAGAATATAGAAAGAACTCTTAAAAATTTAGAGAAAAAAAAAAAAAAAAGAGAGAGAACTAAATGAAAAAATGGGCAAAAGATCTGAACTGACACATCGAAGTAGACATATGGATAGCAAATAAATTATTTTTTCTCTTATTAACTTGCTAGAAAAGTTGAATTCATTAACAGTTACCAACAAGTGAACATTTCATTCATCCTTCCATTAATTCAGTAAGGTTCTATTGGGCATGTTCAATGTGTAAAACTTTGTAGAGAAAAATGAGTTAAAATATGGTCACTGTTCTCAAATAATTTAAATGAGTCTTTTACGTTTCCTAGTAAAAGAATGGGCGAGTAACTCCTACCACACCAAACCCTCCTGCAGATAACTATCAAATCCAGAGAAAATATAAAAACTACTTGAAGGCAATGCTATAAACAACTAAAAACCTGAAGCTGGAAGATAGTCTACACTTGGAAAAAAAAAAGAAAAAAAAAGGAAGGGGGGGAGGGGAAAAGAAGAAAGGAAGGATGAAAGAACAAATGAACTGGCACATAGTAAGATTACTTTAATAGGTTTTTTTTTTTTTTTTGGCTGAAGACAGGACTGGATGTAGACATAGGGCCCTAAAATTCCTATAGAGAATAATTTTTTTTTTTTGAGACACAGTCTTGCTCTGTTGTCCAGGCTAGAGTGCCCCTGCATCCGCCTAGCTCACAGCAACCTCCAACTCCTGGGCTCAAGCGATCCTCCTGCCTCAGCCTCCAGAGTAGCTGAGACTACAGGCATGTGCCACCACGCCCAGCTAATTTTTTCTATTTTTAATAGAGATGGGGTCTGGCTCTTGTTCAGGCTGGTCTCGAACTCCTGATCTCAAGTGATCCTCCTGCCTCAGCCTCCCAGAGTGCTAGGATTACAGGAATGAGCCACCATGCTCAGTCAGAGAATAATGTTAATAGAATAATCAAAGGACAGTGTGGGGCAACCAGAGCTGCTGAAAAGCAAGAAGGGAAATCCTGCAAAGGACATAACTGAATCCTGTGTATAAATTATGCTGGAATTTTTAGATGACCCCTGAACTGCACATGTGTGTGACAAATTCTGAGGTGCCCAATTAAGGCTTGAAAAATTAAGCAGAAATTTCTGCTGCTGACCACCACAGAAGTCACAGGAAGGTGCAGTTTAAGTGCCACCAAATCAAATTAAAACCAACATTGTCCAAAAGAATGTAAGAGAATCTACAAAGTATTTTCTATGTATCAATCATAAAGTTTAGAATGTAATCCATTATCACTATACATGAGAAAAAAGGAAAATGTGAACTAAAGGGAAAAGTCAATTAATAAAAAAAACCCCAAGATGACCCAGGTTAGAATTAGTAGTCAAGGATCTTAAAACAACTATCAAAACTATGCTCAAAGATGAAAGGAAAAATATGCTAAGGAATGAACAAACACAAAATTTCAGCAGAGAAACTAAAAAAAGAAACCAAATAGTAATAACCAAACTGGAAAATATATTAACACATTAGGTGCCATGTGAGTTGTATTTATTAATAACTCACACTAGTTTTGAGCCCAGGGCCTTGTGAAGCCTATGTAATTCACATGTCTCTTTACCTTGGGACCCAAGTGAACTATTTTTCAAGTTGAATATAACTCACTCACAGAAAATAAAAAATAACAAATATTTCATTGAATTAGAATCATTGTTTTTACTCTATTTTCATAATAAAACACTATGGCCCCAAGGAACAAATTTTTTTTCCTAGTGTGGCAGTCAATGTTGTTAAAAATTCACTGGATGCACTTAGCAGATTGTAAATAACAAAAGAAAAGGTCAGTGGGACAGGCGCGGTGGCTCACGCCTGTAATCCTAGCACTCTGGGAGGCCGAGGCGGGCAGATTGTTTGAGCTCAGGAGTTCAAAACCAGCCTGAGCAAGAGCGAGACCCCGTCTCTACTAAAAATAGAAAGAAATTAATCGGACAACTAAAAAAATTAGCCGGGCATAGGGGCGCATGCCTGTAGTCCCAGCTACTCGGGAGGCTGAGGCAGTAGGATTGCTTGAGCCCAGGAGTTTGAGGTTGCTGTGAGCTAGGCTGATCGAGGGCAACTCTAGCCCAGGGAAAAGAGTGAGACTCTGTCTCAAAAAAAAAAAAAAATCCTTTTAGAATAAAGGGCTGAAGACTGTGCTACTGCGAAATATTTATGGTCTTTTGTCTGTTTCCTGACAAAAAGCTCTTAAAACCCCTGGAATTTCTAGAATGATGAGTGTTTTGTGTATGCTCATGAGCTACTGGGCCCCCAGATAGCCCCAGGATGAGGGCTGGATGCCAGGGGAACCAACCTTTTGATTAGAGGGTTGGGTTTTTCAATCCTTTCCACCCATCCCCTCCAGGGAGGTGGGAGGGGGTGAAGGGTCAGTTGATCACCAATAGCCAACAATTTTAATGCCTATGTAATGAAGTTTTAATAAAACCTCAAAAAAATAGAGTTCTAGTTCTGGGAGTTCCACTTGTGGAGATTCCTGGAGGGTGGTGCACACAGAAGGCAGGTAAATAAACTCCATGCCCCCCTTCCCATAGCCTGCCCTATCCATCTCTTCCATTTGACCGTTCATCTGTATCCTTCGTAATAAGTGGGTAAATGTAAGTAATACGTTTCCCTGAGCTCTGTTCAAGCAAATAAACACAAGGAGGGGTCATGGGAACCCCCAATTTATAGCTGGCTAGAAGTATAGGTGACAACCTACAATTTGCAACTGGCATCTGAGGTGGAAGGGGGGGAGTATTATGGGACTGAGCCCTCAATCTGTGGGATCTGAAGCTCTCCCCAGGTAACGAGTATCAGAATTGAGTTACAAGACAGCCAGCTGGCGTCCACTGGAGAATTCGCTGCAGAACTGATTGCTTGTATGATACCCCCATACATCTGGGGTCACAGAGTATTCTATGTTGTGAGAGTATAGTAGTAGAAACTGAGTTTTTTTCCTACATAGCCTTACATTTGGTGTCAGAAGTGGGATTTGCCAGTACAGCCCTGACTCACAGAAACATGTGGTTTGGGAGGATAGGGGATGAGGAATTTTTGATTCCTGGGTAGCCAACTGGTCACTCATGGTATGGAACAGCAGCTGTGCTGCACTCAGTTACTAAAGGTAAAAGTTACCAATAGAACTTAAAGACAGATCCAGCTCACAGAAAGTTGGTTCACTGGATCCATAAGAAAATGCAAACTCATAAAATAGTGAAATATTCAATCCCTAGGTTACTGTTATCTGTAACCGAAAATAAAAAGATCAGACCTTTATGCTACACTAAACTCAGATGTCGGTGAGTCTGAGCTTTGGCCACTACCCTCAAAGCTGACCTCCAAAGAGAAAAATTATGCAGAGACAACAGAAAGTACCTCTGAGACCTATGATTACCAAGAAGGCAGTCAATGTGGGGGAAGGACAAAACCAAGAAACTGCTGAAACCAGAACATATAAAGGAATTGTTTCATTTTGTAGACCACTATCATCAGCTTCCTGAGGAGCTTTTACTAAAATTTATGATTCTGAGTAACAAATTCAGGAACAGTATCTTCAGTTTCAAATGTTGCAGAAAAGAAGAGCATGTTTGACTTGAGGCAGGACTCAGAGCTCACTGCAGAACAATCACAGATGTGATCCGGATACACAGGTGGTTATCTCCAAGGGAATAGCTAGTCTGGTAGAATGAATGTATGAAAACCACTGTAAGGTCTGTGTACCCTGAGAAGGTAGATTTCCCAACTCTTACCTATAAAGGATATAACACATCATTACAAAATACAGTATTATATAACTATTAAAAATATTTGGGTATGTAATTAAGAAAATGCTTATATAGGCCAGGCACGGAGGCTCACGCGTTCGAGACCAGCCTGAGCAAGAAAGAGACCCATCTCTACTAAAACAAAAAACCAGAAAAAATTAGCCAGGTTGCAACTAAAAATAGAAAAAATTAGCCAGGTGTGATGGCAGGCGCCTGTAGTCCCAGCTACTCGGGAGGCTGAGGCAGGAGGATTGCTTGAGCCCAATAGTCTGAGGTTGCTGTGAGCTAGGCTGATGCCACAGCACTCTAGCCCAGGTGACAGAGTGAGAATCTGTCTCAGAAAAATAAAAAATAAATAAAAAAAGAAAATGCTAATGGTAAGATTGAAACGCAACAGCCCGAGTACATTTTTTTCATCTTCTGTATTTTATTATCTTTCTACAACAAACGTGTAAAATTTATGAATGAGGGAAGGGAAAAATTTGTATTTGAAACAAAAAGCAGAAAGGAATACAGTAGCAGACCTAAGAATTTTTCTCAAGAGTAAAGTATAGGAGCTTTACTGACACCCTTTTTTGTTTACTTACAGGTTTTTATCTGTGGTCCAAATAGATGAGATAGTTAAATTAAGTAACTGGATAATTTTGAAAGGTCTTTTAGCTCTGAGGTCTCTTAGCTCTGTGGATCCATTCTAACTGTTGGAGTGAATCATGCCCCTAGTGCAGGGCTCAACAAACTTTCTGTAAAGGGCCACACAGTAAACATTTTAGGCTTTGCAGACCATATGGTCTCTGCTTCAACTACTCAACTCTGCTTCCGTAGCATAAAAGCACCTGTAAACAATACTAAAATGAACCAGCATGGATGTGTCTCAAAACTTCATGAACAGTAAAATTTGAATTTCATATGGTTTTTATGTGTCACAAAATACTATTCTTTTTAATTTTTTCTAACAAGTTAAAAATGTAAAAACCATTCCTACAGAGTGGACCATGCAAAAACAGACGACGGAGCAGATTTGGCCTACCGGCCATAGTTTTCTGACCTCTACTCTAGTGCATTTACTCTCCTGACTGCTCCACAAAAATCAAATGCAAATAATCCACTCCCCAATAAAAGCACAGTAAAAGTTAAACATCAAGGCTTTGCTTTCCACCTTTCAACTTACACTACCCCCAGGCACATTTTTTTCCCCTTAAAATAAATGGGGATTTCAGATCACAACTAAATGAAGGTAATTTTATTATCTTTCAATGACCAGGGTAGTTACAGGGAAAAAATTAAAAAAAAAAAAATGACCCAACAACCTCACCCGGAGGCAAGACTTAGGCTCAGTTTTTCAGTTTAAGGTGTTGCTGTTTACTTCAATCCTGAGGAAAGAGAAATTGGGCAAGATAACAGGACAGAAATAAATATTTTCAACTCTCTTCCCATAATTTCCATACTGGCGATAATAAAGGTTAAGGGGTTGGGAGAGGGTTGCACATATGCCAGTAAGTGGGACTTCAAAATTTTTACAAAATGCCAATCTGCTATCTCTGTAGCAGCTACAAATGCTAGTGTCATCTGAGAGCAGTGAAAAAGTTAGAATTTGGACATGAATTTAATGACTTTACCCTGAATGGTTAGATCTTAGGAAGAAATCCTTTCTTCTAACAAGCAACAGAACCTACCAGCAACTGGTTATATAATATTGAATTGACTGTTTATTTGAAGAAAATGTATACAGGAGGTATGGGCACACTGTACTGCTTGGGGGTGTAAATTCTGTCTTCAGGTCTTCTTGGTCTGCGTTACTAAGGTCTGAAACCTCCCAATTTTATTTCCTTTAATATTAATACTTAGAATTTGCTAACATAGAAAATATATCATAGAAACTTTTCTATCACCAAGACCCAGTGTAATCTTGAGATAAATTTGAATTACAAAGTTAGTTTCTGATGTTATGACTGGTTCCTAGCACAGAAAAAAGACGGCAGTCTTATTTTGCTCATTCTAAACTTTAACATTAGCGAATTTTACTAATTATGTGAGTAAAATAGATTAAGCACCTCAAATAACAACCTGAATAAGTTCTGTGACAGTTTTCATATTTACTAGTACATAATCCAAAAAGTTGACAGCTTCTGTAAAGAATCAAGAAAATGCATTAATATCATATTTATATCATTAATACTGTGTTTTCTCAGACATATCCAATTCTTTACCATATGCCTGCCACAAAAAGTCAGGAGGAAAGAGCATTTAGAACTACAATAAGTGGTATTAAAGCACTCTACCACCACATGACATGAATCATCACATTTTCATAATCCTTTATATTTTGAAGCCATAGTAGAAATTAATCTCTGGGGTCAAAGGGATTAGGGACTGTGTCTTAGCCATCTAAATGTTCAATACTGGCTGGTCCCAAGGTAGTGAGTTATCTCACTTGATTGTTCACAGTCAGTTACAGATTGAACTCTTCGTTATACTACTTTCCCCCCTTCTCACTACTGCACTTGACTGGTCAAAAAAAAAAAGTTCAATATTTACTGAATGAAAAAAACATTATACTTTATGAAATGTGAATTTAGATCATGAAATCAACTAGTATATGAACAGTGACTATGAATTTACAAATGCCTTCATATATAATACAAAATGCTCATTTTAATCGAAAGCGAATGAAGAAGGCTCTTCCTCCTCACATTTTTTGTAGTGCTGAGGACATTTACCAACACAAAATGCCTGAGTGCAACTTCCCAGTGGCACTACTTCTCCAAATCAGTCTTCTATACCTGGAGGCCATAGCTACCTTTTGCACCAAGTACAAACAACAAAATTACATAAAAACCTGGTTGAAGGCCGGGCGCGGTGGCTCAGGCCTGTAATCCTAGCTCTCTGGGAGGCCGAGGCGGGCGGATTGTTTGAGCTCAGGAGTTTGAAACCAGCCTGAGCAAGAGCGAGACCC
>NW_012149841.1:3102388-3132691 GCF_000956105.1 Propithecus coquereli | reverse complement strand
AAAAAAAAAAAAAAAAAAAAAAACCTGGTTGAGTCACCTACATGTAAGACAATACACAGAAAGACTTGACTTAAGCTGCTTATGACTTTTTCTTTGGTAGTCATCCTCCTTGGACTGTTTTTAATGAACATCATCATTGAGCACTAACTGTACCTACTGCAAACAAAACAGAAAGCCACATGAAGCAGATGGTATTTAAGCTGCATCGTGAAGGAGATAGGTACATGATTTGGAAGAAAAAATTTTTTTTTTAAACAAAACATTTATAAGCCGTAGCTTTTAAAGGTGGCTCCTTTCCTCAAGGTTAACTTACTTAGGGTCCAAGTCATTATATGAACTTAATTTGTCTTATTACTTCCTCAATCATACTTTTGACTAGTGTTATGAAAAATTTTCCTAAAAACTAATTTCCACATAAGCAAAAAAATTTTTGGACTAATTTTTAACCAGACAACCTTACCCCAAAGAGAATAACAGAATTTATTGAACACCCATTTTTATACCAGAGATATTATATATTAGGTACATTGTATCTAATTCTCACAACAATCCTGCAAAGTAGGTACTATACTCCTACTTCACAAATTAAGGGCATTGTGGTCAACTTCCCTACTCTAATAAACAAAGCTACTAAAATGGCAGAGAACTCAATACTATCAAGACCCCATGCTTTTTCTCACAGCAAGCAAGCATAAGCCATCACTCAACTAATATGTTAATTATACAACTCTCTAAAAGCTCTTTCCTATATTTTTTTTTTTTTGAGACAGAGTGTTGCTCTGTCGCCCAGGCTGGAGTGCAATGGCACAATCATAGCTCACTGTAGCTGAAAATTTCTGGGCTCAAGTAATCCCAAATAGTTGGAACTACGAGTGCACGGCACCACGCCCAGTTAATTTTTCTTTTTCTTCTTCTTCTTTTTTTTCTTTTTAGCAGAAACCAGATCTTGTTGTGTTGCCCAGGCTGGTCTTGAACTCCTGGCCTCAAGCAATCCTCCCTCCTTGGCCTTCTAAAGTGCTGGGATTATAGGTTTGAGCCATGATGCCTGGCCCTCTCCTATCTTCCTTTTGTTTACACTATATAACAGCCCCCAGACAGTTCTTTACCATTTATGTCTTCACTGTCAAATTCCACAAGCCCCACAAAGTTTAGCTCAAATGCCTCTCTCTCCATAAAACCCACACCAAACAATCTTTCTCTTAATTCTCACGGCATTTGATTGGTATTTTTCAGTATTAATAACAGAGTTTACCCATCAGACTTTAAAACTTCTCTAAATCAAAATTAGGAATGAAAAATTTTAACACAACTTTGTCAACTGTTCTGTTTACGCCAGTGTTCATTAGTTATGAGAAAAGCCAAAAGACAGAATACCAAGGACACTGTAGTAGGGAGGGGAGAAAACTATAAAAATATTCCAGAATATTAAGTGAAAAGGGAAAGTGAAAACCAGTCCATGTTTCTATCAACCCAGTTTTGTAAAAATAGGACACAAGTGCATATATATGTGGCTACATAAGAAATAATCATAGTTACATTTAACCGTTAATAGTGGTTATATCTGGTAAAAGGATACACATCATTTTTAATTTTATAGTTCTTTACTCCTAGAATACTTCTCATGTGCTACTTGTATTTTTTAAAATATTTAATATATATACATGATAAAATCACTAAACACATTTATATAGTTCTTATAGTCATATTAACTTTGAAATCAATGGCCTTATATATGGAAAGACTCAGACATTTAATGAATGAATTAGCTGATACGCCACACCTAAGCACTAAAAATAAGTGATTTCTATAGCTTATCTCAAAAGAATATGTATGTTTATGATAATGTGTGAACAAGACTAGATTTTTCCTAATACATAGACCTATAAACAGACTGTGTATCATGGCTTGTAAAGAAATTACAGAAAAACACCTTTTCGATAAAATAAGCATCACCTAAAAGAATATCCTCATTTTAGTCTTATCTGTAAGCTTCCGAAAGTTTCAGAGTCAAAATAAAAAATTTACATGTACACTCAATACCTCCTATAGTAAATGTCTTCAGCCATACCTTCATGACTCTTCCGGTTTTAAAAAAGCAAAACCTGACAGGCGCAGTGCCTCATGACTATAATCACAGGCACTTTGGGAAGCCGAGGCAGGAGGATGGCTTGAGGCCAGGAGTTCAGAGACCCTACCTCTACAAAAATAAAATTTAGCCAGGCATGTTGGCACATGCCAAGATAGTCCCAGTTACTCGGGTAGTCGAGATGGGAGGATCACTTGTGCCCAGGAGCTCGATGTTGCGGTGAGCTATGATGGCACCATGGTGCTCTAGCCTGGGTGACAGAGTGAGACCCTGTTGCTATTTAAAAAAAAAAAAAAGTAAAACCCAGTTTGTATATCTAAATTTTTTTTTTTTTTGAGACCAAGTCTCACTGTGTCGCCCAGGCGAGTGCAGTGGTGCCATAATAGCTCACTGCAGCCTCCAACTCCCAGGCTCAAGTGATCCTCCCATCTCAGCCTCCTGAGTAGCATGAAATTTACGCTTGCACTTTAATCTCTGCCATTCTCTCCCATCAGGGTCACTACAGATATCAACTCCTCTGGCTGAATGCCATTTCACCCATCTCTTGACTAATTTAACTTCTGTAAATCTTTTAAGACTCAGCTTTGTCTCTTGTGGAAAGCTTTTCCTGTCCCTGCAGTCTCTACCTACCTGTGTTGACAGCACTCTTGTAACACCACATCGGTGGCAGTAGTGTACTGCACTGTAATCATCAATTTAATACTCTCTCTACTTTATAATAAATTCAAGAACAAGGACCATGTATCACCAACATCTACGGACAGTCTGGCACACAACAGGCCTGCAACCTCAAATGTGTGCAGGTTTCTGGTAGTCTAGCTTAATGAAAAGATACAACTTAGAATATTCAGACTACAAATGGGCTAAATGTCCATACTCCCTGACTATTTTCTCAACCAGAATTCTGGTAAGAACTGACAAACCATTTATTTTTACCAAGAGCCTAGAGTACTCCTATTTTTGCTAGTATAGGACCCACATAATTTAGAAATTAAATGAAGGCACTAAGGCTGGGCATGGTGGCTTACGCCTGTAATCCTAGCACTCTGGGAGTGCCGAGGCGGGAGGAACACTTGAGTCCAAAAGTTTGAGGAGGTTGTGGGCTAGGCTGATGCCACGGCACTGGAGCCCAAGCAACACACCAAGACTGTCCCAAACAAACAAAACAAAAAACTGTAGACAAAACCTGGAGTCTCTCTTAACTTCAAAACTTAATCCCGTTTATGCTGAATTGGTTTTAAAGATTTAAGTTTCAACACAGAAAACACTAAAAGTACTGATAAAACACTATCAACATGTTCTTAATAAACTAGTTCAAAAACTGACCTGGTCATCAAAATGGAAGATTCAAGTAACTCCTATACGTATATGTTTTTGGTATTTAACAAAATAATACGATACAATCCATATTTTACTATATCTAAAATTTGCCTTATTTGACTGCCTAATAAAGATCTATACTTAATGGTCACCCTGCCTCTACCACTCATTTACCTTCTTTGGTGTCTGAATGAATAAGATCAATTGCATCTTAGTTAAGACATTTTCCCAACTTAGGGAGGAGGGAGGGAAGGGGGAAAAAAAAGACTTTCTCCCATTGAGCCCTTTAATAAGTCTTTCAGAAATAGTGTCTAAAATCAGGGATCACCACTTTGAGATCTAGAACTTGCTACCCTTGACATGTGTACTACAACAGAAATCAAAAAGAACTATCCTCAAACCAGATGCCATACATGCTTATTGGTGTCTTTTTCAGGACTAAAAAAAATGTAAATAATCCTTCCCCACTTCCCCCTCCCCACCACCGTACTGTAGATATGTTGGCAGGCAATTGCAGGTTATGCCCTCCTAAGCAGTGTTGACTAGGTGGTTTTGTAGTGTCATTTCATAGCGAAGTGAACCAAATCTCCTCCAGAAAACACATTTGGGGGGAAGGGATCACTGTGGTCCAAATATATATTTTGTTCCAAGTAGGTGATTACCACCTTTTTTCCCTTGCCCATTTGCAGTCAACCTAACATTCTGACACTTCAACTACCCCATTTTCTCCCTTCTCCTTTGACATTTCATGCTACTTCCTCTTTTTTGTACTTGGCAGCTACAGTGATAAGCACATGAGGTGTGCACATATGGATGTTTCCCAGCACTCTGCTCTAAAATGTTTTATCCCTTCACAAGAGAATCGTAAGAATACTAAGAAGAAAAAATTCTAATTTCATTAAAAATTAAAACAACCCTTTAGAAGGTGATATTTATGTTTAATTAGGCAAGTCTTAATTTTTTATTTACAAAGATGGATCTTTTGAGTTACTGAAAGAAAAAGTCACTATGAAAAAACATTAACTTGTCTCTAAACATACTGCTACCCGGAACTCTGAGAAGAAAAAGCAGTTATCCTATATCTACCTATATAATAATTCTATAGCGTTTCATTCACTGGAAAAGCTTGAAAATATTTCTCTGTAAGTTCACTTTTTCAACTACAGAAGCAATAAATTTTAAACGAAAATTGTCTTCTGTTTATACTGCCAAACATAAAAGTTAAAATGTTAGCTTCTAAATGATAGAGTTTGAGGAAACCTTTTTCCACCACACCAAAATTCAGAACTGAGACGTGAGTTAGACTAATAGTAATCCACATATCTCCTTTACTACTGATAAAGGTACACTCAAGATATAATTTAGATCTAGGCCAAGCGGCTTCCCAACACCATACCCCATAATTATCCTAACCCAGTCACAGGTAGCACTGGACAACTTCTGCCCTGCTCTAGAAAAGGGCTGTCTCATGAAGAAATAGAACAAATTAAGTGCTTTCTGCAGAGAGAAAACTCCCAGAGAGAAAGAGAGGAAGGGGCTGAGCTATATTTGACAAGTTCCCTCTTAACAAAGAATGAGGAGGTAGGACAATGGGAGCAAGTCAGACTATATTTTAAAGCATTCTTAAAAACAGCAAGAAATCTATTTAATGTCACAAACCAATTTACCCAGCTATCTGTGCAGTTTTTATCTTTCTCACACCTGTTAGTAAAATGGCCTCAAGCTGTGAATGCAAGTCAGACAAAGCCACGTGAGATTCAAATACTCACATATTTTAAACGCCCATAAACTTTAGGGTGAAAATATACAGAATATTTTCATGTCTTACAAACCCAGCAAGGTCTTTAAATTAGAAAGTATGTAGAACTTCAGTTCAGGAGACAAGATCTAACCTCCACTTAATATTATGAAAACCCTGTCAATGTCCATAAAAAGGAGGCAGCTTGGTTACTGAGAAAATTGGCTCTGGATGTCACACCTAGCCCAAATCTGAGCATAGTTACTTATGTTAACTAGGATTAAGTACCTACTCAGGAAGACAAATTATCTTTCAACACCAGAAGATTTATAAACAAGTATGGGTGGCTTAAGAAAAACAAAATTCAAGTATTAGTAACTGTGTTAAACAAGAGGCTGTTAAATCTGTATTTGGTATTTTATATACATCACTTGTAATGCCTAAGAAAATCTGGCGTAGTAAAGTGACAGCTTTATAAGAGCAATTTAAATGTCAGTAATTTAGGCTTTTTTAAAAAGTTGAAATACTGAAAAACCTAACAACTGGACTCAAACAAGCAAAGAAAACCATATATTAAAATTAAACGGTTTACTTAAATTGTTTGAAGATGCTTACATTTGCTGATGCCAAGTCTAACTCGAAGATAAAATAGACTTGTGCGGAGAATAAGAAAACTGAACTTCGAAAAATAACCTGAACTTAAAAGCCAGGTTTCTGAAATTAACTTTAATCTTTATAATTAGTGTAAACCTTTTCTGCATACAGAACTGCCCTCAAGGACATCGAGACAATTCTACACAATGCAATTCCAGCAAAAATTGGAATTTTAAAGACATTCTTGCAACAAGGGAAATGCCATCATTTATTTATGATTGTGCACAAGAAGGACATAATTTTTTATTTTTTTCTATTTTTTATTTTTTTGGGGTCTTCTGGTAAGGACCGGAAAACCTGCTAGACAAATTGTAAAAGAGCTATAACACTTGAAGTACATAATTTTTTAAAAGGATATTAAAAGACTAAGAGCAGGCCGGGCGTGGTGGCTCACGCCTGTAATCCTAGCACTCTGGGAGGCCGAGGCGGGCGGATTGCTTGAGCTCAGGAGTTCGAGACCAGCCTGGGCAAGAGCGAGACCACCCCACCGCCCCCCCCCGTCTCTACTTAAAATAGAAAAAATTAGCCGGGCATGGTGGCGCATGCCTGTAGTCCCAGCTACTCGGGAGGCTGAGGCAGGAGGATCGCTTGAGCCCAGGAGTTTGAGGTTGCTGCGAGCTAGGATGACGCCACGGCACTCTAGCCCGGGCAACAAAGCGAGTCTCAAAAAAAAAAAAAAAAAAAAAAGACCAAGAACAGAAACGACCAATTAAAAATATTCATCCTTGTATTTTTAACAGTACTCCTAGTCAGAATTCCTTAACTCATCCTCCAATACTCTAGATCACATGGTGAAGAGTCACATATTAAACACGAATCTAAGCATTAAACAAGCTTTTAAAATCCTCAGGTAACTTCCTTTATTAAAACTGTTTTCCTGACATACAATCCCTTCACAGATACATTACATTTCTCTGCAGCGTTTAAGAGTATTTTTCTAAAGCCTTTCCTAAAAACCTTGACCAAAACAATCTGTCACCAGTTTTCTTAACAAGTAAAAAATCTCAAAGTACTAAGTCCTGACATGATGTCTTACTGCATCTAATATGCCGGCAACACATTCCTTTCCCCAAAAGTTTAAATACGTGTTAAAATTAAAAGCTAAGAAAAGTGCATTTTCTCTAGCTATGTGCTCAGAAGTAGCACCAACTTTTACACACATGTTTGGGCATAAAACCTTAAAAAATTTATTTCTCCCAAATTTGACCCAGTTCAGATACAAAACTATTGCTAAAATACTAGAAGCCGCTCATCTTGTCCTTGGTTTTAATTCACGTACTTCTTTGACTACTGAAATCTAGTCCTATAACAAAACACAACATTCCTTACCAATGGCACCTAAACAAGTCGAACCCAAGTCACTGTTTCTTTCATACCCACATCTGTCTACCACTAGCTTTTCGTGGACACACTCGGGCCTTGGAGAATCCCCACATTCGTTTTCATAAACCCACTCCTTCCTCTTCACCCACTTCCAACTCGCACGCTTCTCTGGATTCACCCGGCCTCTCCCCCACTTTCCGAACCCAAGAGCTGGAGCAGGCGCACAGCTCGGTCTCTAGCCCCAAGAGCGCCGAAACGGAGGGCGAAGCCGGTCGGTGCCCCAGGCCCCCGAGGCGGGGGCTCGGGGGAGAAAGGAAGCGGGAAAAAGAGAGCGCGGCGCCCCCTCCCCCGCCCGGCGCACACCCCCTTCCGGCACCCCTCCCCCTGCATTGTGCGAGCGGGCCCCAGGCCGCAGCTCGCCCGGGCACGCCGCAGGCCCGGCCGGCCTCCCGCCGACGGTCTGCTCCAGCCGAGGCCGCCACACAAAGCCCAGGGAGACAGCCTCTGCAGCGCCGAAGCACAAGGAAAGGAGCGAGCGCGGACTGACTTACGGGGCTGCTGCGGCCGCGCTGCCTCAGCCGGGGACACCGACCGTTGGGCACACGACGGCGTCGCTCGTGGCCGTCCTCCCCCTCCTCCGCCTTCGGTGGCGGCAATGTCTTCTTTCTCCACCTACCTCCCTCCCCCCCCACCCCACCTCCTCCTTCTCCTCCCCCTCCTCCTCCGAACCACCGAAGTACCGAGGGTGAGACACAGAGACTCACAACAACATGGCTGCCACCGCCACCTCCCCTCCCCCCGCCCACCGGGCGCGCGCAAAGCACTCCGGGAGAAAGGGGAGGGGGAGCACTCACCGAGGCGCGACTCTTCTCAGTGGTTTGCGTCGCTTCTCCCGCGCTCCGGGCGTGGGCCGGCGGAGGCTGTGCGCATGCGCACGCTCTTTGCGCTCTCGCATGTTCGGCCGTCCCTCCGGCGCGCCCTCCCTCGCCCTCCTGGGCTTGGTTACGGCTCCCCGCGGGAGCGCGCGCCCGGCTCGGACGCCGCAGGCGTGGTGTTACCGAACGCTGCGTTCAGCTGTCTGCCCGCGTGGGGCCTCGACTTCCGAATTCGCTGTCCCCCGGCTTCCTCCTAGTAGCTCATTGTTCTCCCCCAGCTGCCCGTGCGGGTGTCGGTGCCGCCACCGCGGGGTCCTCTTGGCACTTCGCTTCCGGGGTGCTGACATCCACAGGACCCGGACATATTCAGGCCTTTTGCTTTCACCCTTTACCTCCGCCCACAAGGCGATGGAGATGGGTTTGGGGGAGGAAAGTTGCTCCCCGCACGTAGACCATCACTCTCCTGGTGGTTGAAGCTCCCTGGGCCCACAGAGCCGACTCTGAGCTCGTTGTGGGCCCCACCGCTTGGCGTGGCGAACACAAAGGAAATTCACATCGGTCTCCAACGACCAGCGGTTCTCACTCGTGGCTGTTTTTTCTCACGGGCTGAGCGCTGTCTCCTGCGCAGTTTACAAGCTAGTTGGAGACTCCAAACCGGCCCATCCCAGGCGCAGCCGCTCGCCTGGCCCGGCATCTCTGCAAAGAAGTAGTTCCTGGAGTCTGACCCAACTCGCTCCCTGCCACACAACTGTAATGTGGGACAGCACGGGCACGGTGTCCGACTTGTTCTTGATGGTTTGCACGGCGCCTGGCTCTCCTGACATTCGGCCCTTCGTAAACATTCAGGGCCTTGTAATTTGCTTAATGTATGTCTTCCCTAGGCAACCGTAAGCTCCACGAAGGCAGGGACCATGTGTGTTTTGTTCCACTATGTCCCCCAGTGCCTGCTGAACGCATGAGCTCTCCGGTTTTTAATTATTACCAAAAAACGGTTTGACATCGAAGTCCATCTCAAGCCTTTATTACCACAGGCTCAAGTTTCAGGCATCTAGATTATTTCCACTTGAATGTTATTTCTGTTGCTAAGCATGTTAAAAACCGAAGACACATCCATCCCCCAACCCCCATTCCTGCGCTGTCTTCACAGATGGCAGTGCCACCACCTATTCATTCCCCAAAGACGTCCCAGGGGGCGACTGGGGTCTCTTAGTCCCAATTCCATATTCTGAGGAAGGGCCTCTGATGGGTTTATCTATTTTCACTCGGACTAAGTAACTATATAAAGACTCCTCTGTTGTTAACCGCTCAATGAAGGCAGGCAAAATGTCTACCTTCAGTGTCTCCCATTCTTACCTGATCATGGGACATTTCTTAAAGGAACATCTGTTAACACTGAACAGGGCACACTTGGGAAATGCTACTCCCGGCCTAGATAACTTACCAAGCCTTGCAGATTTTCACTTCCTAAGTATTTGTGGAGACAGTCTCTTCCTCTGCCTCGTCACTAACACCAGCCTTGTTTCCAAGGTCTGGATTTCTGTCATTGGCTCTTAATCAACCTTCCTATCTCCAGTCTCACTCCTCATCAGTTCTGCTCACTGCCATCTAAAATGCAAATCCAATTCCTGGCACACAGGTCTCTGCTTCAACCATCCCGTTGCTCCCCATCACCCACAATGGCATTTCCCAAGTGTGTTCTGTTCAGTGTTAATAGATGTTTCTTTAAGAAATGTCCCTTGATTAAGAATGGGAGATACTGGGAGGTAGATATTTTGCCTGCCTTCTCCTTCGCTGTTGCTTGGGCTGGTAACAGCAGAGGAGTCTTTATATACAGTTGCTTAATTGGAGTGAAAATAGATAAACCACCAGTGGCCCTCCCTCAGAATATGGAATTGGGACTATGAAACCCCAATCTCCCCCTGGGAAGTCTCTTGAACCTGGGATCCCTTGGGCTGACTTGTCTGACCCTGTAAACAAGGAACCCATAGAGGAGAGTGGAGTTGAGAGAGAAAAAGAAAGTCCAGACAATGTTTCTCTTCCACTTGTTCTTGTGCCTGGCTGGCTGCCTCTACCCTTGGAGTCTGAGATACATGACTGGATCCTTATAATAAGTTCTGCTTTTTTGCTTAAGCTAGGTGAAGTGACTTCCTGGTACAACCAATAGTCATAAATAAAAGCCCTGTGTATACCAAAGTTATTTATTTGTGCTTACAGTATGCAACACCAAAGCACTTTCCATACATTGTCTCATTTAATGCTCTCGATAACCTCCATGAGCAAGGTCAGTTTCATGGCCATGTGACCTGTACAGTTGCTCAAGGCCTTGAGCTTGGAAGGATTCTGCAATTGGTTTAATGCTCTCTTGTCACCATAGAAAGTCTTACTGGTTTTTGTAAAAGGAGCCTCTCATTTTCATTTTGCACTGAGCTCCAAAAAATTACATAGCCTGCCCTGCCTATGAGGTATTATCCCTATTTGACAAAAGTTTTTAAAATCAAAATATGCATTGTAAATATCCAAGTGAAGAGCACAGTATGCAATGCGTCCCAATCAAATTTGACCCTAGAAGACTTTTTTTGTGGAAAGTCTCTGACAGGTTTTGCGCTTTGCAGGACACAGGTTAAAGCCCAACCTTTTAGTAATCTGACTCTGCCTGTGTCCCTTTCTCCTCTCCAGCCCCTGATTCCCTATGCACAGTGAGCAGTTTCTTACGTCTGTGCCTTCACATATGCTTTGCAATCTGCCATGCTCGTTAAGCACTTCTGATTACAATTGGCTTCTTAGATTTACCTACAAGGAAAAAATGTACTCCTCAGCTCAAGCAAATATCTGGTGTGCTTGGTAGTTGAGGAGGACATTGTAATTGACACCTCAATAGCCATTCTAATCACCTGGGAGTTTGTTAAAAATACGGAATCTTGGCCCCATGCCATACCCACGGAATCAGAATCTGCATTTTAGCAAGATTCCTGGGCAATTCCTATACACAATAAACTTTGAGAAACATTAGTAAGCCAATCACAATAATTCCATCAAGCTCACTAGAAATTGGTTCTGTAATGGGTGAGTAATGAACACAAAGAGGTGCCAACTCAAAGCTTCTGGGGGGAAGAAGCCAGTCTTTCCCTCCTGAATGTAAACAAGAAAACATGTTGCCAGGGTCCCTGCTGACAGGCATCTTAGGATGGCAAGGGGAACCAGACTGCTTGTAGCTGATCCAGTATTCGTTCTCCCCTTCTTCCTCAGTAACTGGTCCTGGTGTGGATGTTTCTGTGGGTTGGAGGACGCACAGAATGGAATGTCCTGACTTTCCAGCAGCAAGCACTGCATCTTGGGAATGTGTCTATATGGCCTGAGTCAAGTGGTTCTCAAGCAGAGTTGCACGTCGGAATCACCTGGGGAACATTTAAAACATTTCAGTTCCCAGGCTCCACTCCCAGAGATTTTGATTTAATGGGTCTGGACACTGGTATTTTTTAAAAGTTCCTTAGTGGTTATAATGTGTAGCCATGATTGAGAACCACCAATTTAGACAGATCACATCTTACGGCATAATGCCATTTTAATATTCCCTGTGCAAATGCTCCCTTTCCACTGGGACTATTTGTAAAACTTTCTTATAAACTCTTTTTATAACCTTGTTGTTTTGATAAAAATAATACAAGCCCTTTGTAGAATTTTCCGGAAATATCATCCCAATGATAATCATCCCAATTTTAATTTTTATTTTTTTTATAAAAAGGGTGGGGGGATTGTGAGAAGGGGTGTTCAATTGCCTTTTTTTTGTTGTTGTTGTTGAGGCAGAGTCTCACTCAGTCGCCCTGGGTAGAGTGCAGCGGCATCTGTAGCTCACTGCAACCTCCAACTCCTCTAAGCAATCCTTCTGCCTCAGCCTCCTGGGTAGCTGGGACTACAGGCATGAGCCACAATGCCTGGCTGGGTTTTTTTTTTCTTTCTTTATGGTAGAGATGGGATCTCACTTTGCTAAGGCTCGTCTAGAACTCCTGAGCTCAAGCAATCCTCCTGCCTCAGCCTCCCAGAGTGCTAGGATTACAGGCATGAGCCACCATGCCCAGCCCATCCTAATTTTAATATCATAGAAAACTAATATCCACGTTTGACAACATCGATAGATCTTATTTTTCAAACAGATTTATTGAGATATAATTCACATACCATAAAATTTATCTTTTTTTTTTTTGAGACAGAGTCTCACTCTATCACCCTGGGTAGAGTGCCATGTGTCAGCCAAGCTCACAGCAACCTCAAACTCCTAGGCTCAAGCAATCCTCCTGCCTCAGGCTCCTGAGTAGCTGGGACTACAAGCGCGCACCACCACACCCGGGCTAATTTTTTCTATTTTTTAGTGGAGATGGGGTCTTGAGGTCTTGCTCTTGCTCAGGCTGGTCTTGAACTCCTGAGCTCAAATGATCTGCCTGCCTGGCCACAATTTATCTGTTTAACATATACAATTCAATCTATAGACATATATGTGCAACCATTGCCAAAGTCAATTTTACAATATTTTTGTCACTTTAAAAAGAAACCAGATATGGTTAGGTTATCACTTCCCTCTTCCTCCACCCTCTAGTTCTAAGCTACCACTAATGTATTTTTGTTTTTTTTTGAGACAGAGTCTCACTGTGTTGCCCGGGCTAGAGTGCCGTGGTGTCAGCCTAACTCACAGCAACCTCAAACTCCTGGGCTCAAGCGATCCTTCTGCCTCAGCCTCCCGAGTAGCTGGGACTACAGGCATGTGCCACCACGCCCGGCTAATTTTTTGTCTGATTAATTTCTTTCCATTTTTAGTAGAGACGGGGTCTAGCTCTTGCTCAGGCTGGTCTCGAACTCCTGAGCTCAAACAATCCGCCCGCCTCGGCCTCCCAGAGTGCTAGGATTACAGGCGTGAGCCACCGCGCCCAGCCCACTAATGTATTTTTTGTCTAGAAAGGCAAAATAGATAATTTGTCTATTCTGGACATTTCATATATGTAGCATCATATTGTTGGAGCCGGTTCCCCTCGGCCCCAGGAACAGAGAGGCAGAGTCACCGAGGCTGCAAATGGCAAAGGAGTTTATTGGCTAGCTCGAGCTAGGGTCCAAGTCCCAGAGCACCAACGCAGTGGCCTCTCCTATGAACCGGGACCGGACCCCGCCCTGGGGTAAAAGTTAAGCTTTTATACCTTTTTTTTGTTTTACACACGACACGCAGGTTCCACACGACACGCTGGGCACACCTTCCCCCCTCCCCTCCTTAGTTCATTGGTTCCTTTAAAAGTGGCTGATCGTCTTGGCTCCTCATTGGCTCCTTTGAAAGTGACTCCAAGCCTCGGGATTTTCGCGCCGGCGCCAGTTGTGGTCAGTGTCATTTTGGAGAAACCGAAACTTAGGCCTACTCCAGGAAGTTTAGCCTGTCATGGAGTCACTCCTGCTCTTTATTCTGATTATCTATATTTAACAAACGACTAATAGCAAGCATGGTCACAGAAGCAAATAGCATCAGTTAGAATCAGAGAGAGCACATTTTTCTCTAATCTCAAACAATTCGTCTCACACAAAGCAAAGTATATTTTCCTACTATCGATTCCTGTTTTTCAGTATAATATGTGATTGGCTTCTTTCACTTCGTATAATGTTTTAAAGGTTCATCTATCTTGGAGCATGTATCGGTACTTCATTCCTTTTTATGGCCAAATAATATTTCATTGCATAGCTATACCACATTTTGTTTCTCTATCACCAAAGGATGAACATCTGGGTTGTTTCTACCTTTTGTCTATTATGAATAATGCTGCTATAAATATTCTTGTACAAGTGTTTGTATGGAGTGTCTTTGTTCTTAGAGTATGGTTTCTTTTAGACTGGGTTTTCTGTTCTTTGTATGATGTGTTCTTTCCCTCCTGTCTGTATGTTTGCCTCAAGGAAAGGTAACTGTTTTTTTCCTTCCTATAGGAGTTTATCATGGGGAGATCTGGCACACTTTCTTTTTGCTTTGACTTAGTGTGAGTGAAATCTTTTTGGTAGCTTTCTCGTTCATCTGGGACCAATATGTCTTCCCTTTAGACCTGTAGTCTGAGTACTCGGTAAAGAACTAGAAAGGGCCACTTCTCTGCAGCCTGAGGCAACCACGGTGAGGGAGGGAAAGAGTTTAGGCAGCACTGAGTTGGATTTTTGCTGGAGAGCATAGATTTTGATCACTCAAAAGAGATCCTCTTGAACATTTTTTGTCAAGGCCCACACCACCCAGTCACAGGTCTATTCCCCTCCCATGAGCTTCAGCTTGTTCTTTCAACTAAGAGTGCCCTGAAAGGCCAGGTGTGGTGGCTCACGCCTGTAATCCTAGCACTCTGGGAGGCTGAGATTCAGAGCGAGACCCCGTGTCTACCAAAAAAAATAGAAAGAAATTAGCCGGACAACTAAAAATAGAAAAAATTAGCCAGGCATGGTGGCTCATGCCTGTAGTCCCAGCTACTTGGGAGCCTGAGACAAGAGGATTGCTTGAGCCCAGGAGTTTGAGGTTGTTGTGAGCTAGGCTGACACCACAGCACTCTAGCCCAGGCAACAGAGCAAGACTCTGTCTCAAAAAAAAAAAAAAAAAAGATGGCAAGCTATGGTAACATGTGCTTCACTTCCTGGCTTTTCCCGTCATAGCATCCTGGTCTATTAGAGTCTTGTCTCTACTGAAACCAAGCAAGAGCTCTGAACCAGCCTATGCATAGCTACCATAAGCTGCCTTCTCCTTCCAGGATAGAGCTCAGTTTCTTAAGAAATTATACATTTGTGAAGGCTTGGTTTATATCAACTTCTCATTTTCAGAATTGTGAAAAAATTTCTTAGTGTTCATAGGCTGATGAACTTACATAATACTGAATAATACCTTGTTTCCAGTGAAATATCCAATCTCAAGCAGAGGATTTCTAAATTTTATTTCCAATCTTGAAGTATCATTCTGGTGGTATTCTATGGAACAACACGGCTCGTGTGGCCTTGAATTCCACCCCATTGCCCAAAAGCCTATAAAAAAAATAAATACCCCACGGTTAACTCAACATTGACTACCTATTGTTCTTCCATGACAGGCAATAAAACAATGGGATCTGGATTTTGGCATGTTTTGAGTTATGGGAACAATTTTTCTAGCTTAGATAAGCTACTGTGGCTGTGAGTTTGTTTGCTTGTGTTCTCTAAACATTTGTGCATGAGGCCAATGGGGTTAAAATCTTACATGTTCTATTGACGCCTGAAGGAGAGGCCACCTGAATATCAGAGGGCAAGCCAGAAGCATTTTCTTGAATAAGAATGTGCCTGGGGGGGGGGGGCTCTATCAGCTTTTTATGGTTTCTCAGGGACTTTCCCCCTGAGAAATCCTGGTTATACCTCACACTTGTGTATTTACGCATATAGCGAGTAGGGCTTTCCTTGCTTAAAACAAGAAAGGTGGGTCTTCAAAACAGGGTTATCTATGACTTTGTCCAACGTTTCCAACTAAGGCAAGGGCAAAACTAGACCAAGAAAACCTTGTACTGTCTCAGGCAGGCCATGCGTCCAGAATTCCCAGAGCCTGACCTGCATACCACTGGAATGATTCTGAGCCTGTGTGCAGGTGAGTGAGGGAAGCAAATTATACTTATAAATTAAGAAGTAGCTGAACATGTCCCTGTAGTCCCAGCTCCTCAGGACACAGAGGTGGAAGGATCACTAGAGCCCAGGAGTTTGAGGCCAACCAGGGCAACATAGTGAGATCCCATCTCTAAAAAAATAAAAAATAAGAAGTAAATCACCATTAGTCCATGCTGTCAGGGAAAATTTACTGGTATCTTCTACTTTATAGACATCCAGGAATGGAGATTTTGAAAGTAGTTTGTGTTTTCTTATTTTGTCCTTAAACTAGAGATGCATTCCTGTGAGAAAAATATATACAAAATATTATTGAAAACTTCCTGATTGTGCAGCAGCCCCTGTGTTTATGGTCTCCTGTGTGCTGTGTGTAAGAATGTCTCCTCTCAGAAGGGGTTTAGGATATCCCTCCCATTGCTGAAGCTCACACAGAAGGCTAATCCCAGACAGAAAGGCAGCATGGCAGGAAACAGAACTACCCCATCATGTGGTTGGCTGGAAACAGAGCTGGCATTCAGCATTTTATAGATATCAGAGAAATAGATCCTCTTTGAAATATGGATGTAAGCAAAAAATAAGAATTCTTGACCATGAGTAGGAACAAATTGTTTGAAACTAGAAGTAAACGTCACAGAGCGAACTTCACCATGTGGGACAATCTCAGTGTGGTGCTCACCAAGAAGAATCTGGAAGATTCCCTGGGCAAAGGAAACCTATGAGGAAAAGACGATGCTCTTGGCTATCTATATGAGTTGTGGATTTTTACCAGCTTATAAGTAAGAAAAACTAAGGTCCAAGACCAAATCCTTCTGCACAGAATTAATAATTATTTGTCTATGAGAATTTAGAGTAAACCGATTGCAATTCTCATTCACGGGTATGGGCTTCTCATACACAAATTCCAAATAAAACCTTAAAGTTTTGGCATAGAAGATTTTAGAACTGGACGAATCTTACTGGACAATTCATGTCAAAAGTCTAGTACATACATTAGCTAGAATAAGATAAGTAACTACCCTTCCAGGCTGCTATTTTAACAAGATTTCGCCTGAATGTGCTGCGTGGTACACGCCTGTCCCAATGCACACTTGTAATTTCACCCGGGACGTATGCAGTGTGCTCACCTGCATTGGCACCCACAATGGTGTCATGGTCCTCACTGTGCTCCTTTTGTACTTACACACCTATCAGCACACACATTTGCAGGGTCACCAACTTCAGTGGACTATGATCACTGTACCCAGGTCCTTAGCATGTCCTTTTCTCGGTTCCTGATTTTCATTTTGTTTTCAGAGAAATACAAGATCCCAGGGTTGAAAGCATTTTGTCATGGTAGCTTCATTGTTCTTATTTGCTCAGATCTGAGTCATCTCAGGAGTCATCTTTGACTTTTATCTTTCTCTATCGCCTTACATGCAATTCACCAGAAAATCCTGTTGCCTCTGCCTTGAAATATATTCAGGTTCCATCCATTTCCCTCTACTTCCACCATTACAGCGCTCAGCCAGATCACTGCAAAGCCTTCTGTCTCCTTGCTCCCACCCTTGCCCAACTCTAGTTTAGTCAGTACCCAGCCAGTGTGTTCCTTTTATAACTCAAGTCAGATCATGCCACTTCTCTGCTCAGAACCCTTTAATTGCTCCTTCGGCCCCTTGGAATATATCCAAAATCTTCACCCTGCCTTCATGATCTAGCTCCCTACTACCTCTCAAATTGCCTACCCCTCTCACCCTCACTCAGGCCACACTAGTTGCTTTGCTGTTCCTGAAACACAACAGATACTCTCGCTTCCGGGTCTTTGTGTTTTTAATTCCTCTGCCTGGACCATTTTCCCGTAGATACACACACAGAGCTCACTTTCCCTGTGTCAGGAACACCTTCTCTAAACACTCTTTGTGAGATAACACACACACATTCCTGTCCTTCCCAGCCATTTCGTACCCCATTAGTCTGGTTTTTCTTCTTAACACAATCACCACCTGAAATATTTGTTTATTGTCCATCTTTCCTCATTAGAGTGTAAGCTCCATGAAAGCAGGGACTTTGTTCTGTTCTCTGCTGTACCTCAGCTTCTATTAACAGAATAGTACCTGATATGGGATGAGCCCTGCAACAGAAGAAATGGCTCAAAAAAATGGCAAAATGTTTTATGTCTCTTTAAGATATCCCCCAATCTTTTTGGAGAACTAGGACCTGCACCCCTGCCTCAGGCCAGTGGTTGGGAGGGGCAGGGAATGTCTTTTGCTCTTTGTGCCACAGGAGATGGCTCTAGGGAATTGTCTGGGCAGAGGTCACTGGATCATCTTAGCCAAAGATAGGATTAATCTGGGTGGGTCACAAGGTAGCTTTAGCCAAAAATGGGATTGATCAGAACTTTTAAAAGCTCTAGGTCTCTTCCATTCTTGGGGGTTGACCCATTCCTTCTCTGAAATGTACAAACAAAAACAAAAACAAAAACAACCTCTGTACTTCTGCTCAGATATAGGACGCTGGTACTTTGAGATGGGAGTCTGCCAGCCTCCTCATTTGCTGGCAAATTAATAAACTCCTCTTGCTTTCTCCTCAGACCACTTGTACTTGTTCTTCTGAAGTGGCCTCGGGGACAAATGCCAAGCTTTCAGTAACAGCCCTTCAGAAACAGATGTGGAATGAACAGGACTCATCATTCTCACCCAAACACCCCTGGGAAAGGAACTGTGATAGGTGTTTCCTCCAGACCCTCTGAGGAGACGCAGTGAGGGAGGACTCTGCCCTCACTCAATGTCACCTGTCCCTGCTGGTGTCCTCACCACAGCTGGTAGCTGCCCCGGGAAAGAGGGGTTGAGCTGTTGGAGAGGACGCTGTGAGGTGGTGTTTTGAGAGATGATGCTGAGGCGTTTGGCTGATGACGCAGCGAGGTGTTATTTTGAGATGATGGTGTTGTTTTGAGAGATGATGCTGTGAGGATGCTGTTTTGAGGAGTCCAGGCTCTGTGAAATGAAGTCATCCAAACCAGTCTGACTGGAGTGAGGGTAGGATTCTGGCCAGACTAGTAAAAATGTTTTGCCATGAAACCAGCAGCTACAATTAAGCAGCCTGACTTTCAGAGTCCTCCATTCATTCAACAAACGTTTTTTGAGTATGAGCTGTGTGCCAAGCACCATTTTAGGCCATAAAGAGACTGTTCTGGGAGGTGAAATTTCCTGGGATATGAAACACAGTGGCCCCAGGGAGGGGCCGATGGTTGGCTTGGGGTAGTGACCAGAGCCCCTTGAGTGTGGAGTCTTCTGTTGTTCTCCGAGGGGAGACAGCTGCAGGTGTAGGCACAGCTGCTCTCCACCTCCAGCAGAGAACCATGCTGCCTGTGTCACTGAGGCTGCTGGTGACCTAGAAAGGCATTGGGGAACCTCTGGAGGTTCTCACCACTGCTCTTCGCCACAGGGACAGTGGAACCCCTCAGTCCCCTCTCCCTAAGTGCTGCTAACTCCCACACAGACTGACGGACATCCCACCACCTGCTGCCCTGTGCTGTCAACCCAGAGCTCCACCTGCTGACAGGACTCCCTCCCCTCTGTCCTGGAACCTGCCCCCAGCCCTGGCTTGTGGCTTGCTGGGGCCAAGGAAGATGACTGTGCCAATTTTGAAAGCAGAAAATGGAAGAACATATGTTTCCTTACAGTGCATATTTCGGGGGTGCTGGCCAGGGCTGTGGGTGAGAAGGTCTCTGGTAGAGAGAGGTGAGGGTCAAATCATAGCCTGTCGTGCTGGGAATTTGGATTGGAGCTTGGTCCCTGAAACTGGAGCCCAGGCACTGACACCCAGGGCCAGTCCTGACTCCGGTAGAAGTGCCCCCTAGTGCAAAGGCCTGGAGGCAATGGGAGAGCCACAGAACCTTCAGAGGGGCATGACAACTGTTGGGATAAAGAAAATGGTTCCACAAAATATGGTGCTTGGGCATGCTGCATGTTTTTGAAAATGGAAAGACCTTACAGATAAGCCTCTAACCTTGTCTTGTTCCTCCTTTTCCAGATGCAGGGAGGGACTCTCTCAGAATTTCCTTCTGACCAAGAAAGCTTCTTAAAAAAAAAAAAAAAAAAGAAAGCTTCTTACCAAAGAACACAATTGCCTTCTGTCCCCTCCCTGTTACTTGATAACTGAGTGCAGAAGAGGAGACTGAAGAATGCAACCTTTCCTGGATGGACTTTTCCACAAGACCGTGCCTGCCTCTTGGGCTCACTCAGATTCCAAGGAGAATCATTTCCAAGCTAATTTCTGTCTCCTTGGTCCATTCATTATCCTTACTAATCATTTACTGACCCTCAAAAGACTTGTCTACATTCCCCATCTCCTCCCTCCAGTATGAAAAAGGATGCATAAGTTTCTGTGCCCCATTGAGGGTGGGGATAACTACTCTGTGATTCTCCCCCATGTGCATGCTAATAAATTTGTATGCCTTTTCTCCTACTAATCTGCCTTTTTTTCTTTTTCTTTTTCTTTTTTTTTTCTGAGACAGAGTCTCGCTCTGTCCCCTGGGCTAGAGTGCCGTGGCGTCAGCCTAGCTCACAGTAACCTGAAACTCCTGGGCTTAAGTGATCCTCCTGCCTCAGCCTTCTGAGTATCTGGGACTACAGGCATGAACTACGCCAGGCTAATTTTTCTATTTTTAGAAGAGACAGGGTCTCATTGTTGCTCAAGCTGGTCGAACTCCTGAGCTCAGGCGATCCTCCCACCTCGGCCTCCCAGAGTGCTAGGATTACAGGCATCAGCCACCATGCCCAGCCAATTCTACCTTTTGTCAGTTGATTTTTCAGTGAACATTTAGAGGGCAAAGACATTTTCCCTTGGCTCCTACATAACCCTGAGGTCTTACAGGCTGGCCCACTACCTTAGGTACAGGAGCCACAGGGCCAGCTTGGGTTTCCTGTAGGACTCTGGGAATGGCTGGACTTGTGTGATGGCTGTCTTCTCCTTGAAGCCGGAGGGGGTGACGTCAGCTGTAAACGCTTGGGTGTGTATCTGAAACAGCTGGGTGGGGCTAAGAACGCCCAAAGGCTGATGTGATCCCATTTTTAGAATCCGGCCACTCCCTGCCTGGCTCATACATGTGACTGAACACCAGATCCCCAGGCAGGGAAGGAAGCTTAGTGAGTGATAAGGTAGAGTCAATCATGGGGCAGCATAAGTTCCTGAGGGTGAGGGTAGCTCAAAATACCAGAAAGAGAATTATCAAACTCGGTTTCCACCAGGTGGGAAGTAGGTGAGGAGCTCATTATCATTCAAAGTTGGGTTTTGAGTTTTTTTAGTGACCTTATTTGGCAATGACAGGTTGCTGAGGTCTGGGCATTTGGGTGACACACGTAAGGTTGCTCTAGTGCTGAGGCAGTAAAATATTTCACGAAATCAGGGAAATTTGTGCTTGGAGCCCAGACCTCTGGCGCCTCTGCTCAGCAGCTTTGGAAACATCAAGACAGCATTTTGGGGACAGACATTGGCATTTTCATGAGGGGCACTGTCCTCAGAGGCAGAGATGACATGCCCTTGCCCAGGGTCGTGAGCCAGGAGGAGCAGAGGGGAACGGTCAGTGAAGACGGTTGGCGCTGATTGTAGCAGACAGACTGGTCTGTGAGCACCCGTGAGACACCTCCCGAGAGCTCCCACAGTGCTGGAGGGAACTTGGCAGGGCCCTGGAGTCCAGAGTGGGCAAACGGGAACAAGAATAGGAAATCTGGCTTACAGGTGCGAATGTAACTTCTTCCACTCGCGTCTGATGGATGAGAAGGGCTGTGGGAGGACCGCTTTGCGGCAGCCCTAGCCGGCCAGCCTCAACCTCCCCAGTCCTCCTAGACCAAGAAAGCCCTGGAGCTCGGCCTCAGAGCATCCGTGTTTTTTCCCTTCCTTAGTATTTTCTCTGAAGTTCTAAGCTCTCCAACCTTACTCTCCATCTGCCTTTTCAGGGCACAGGCTCTGCTGACCAACGGGATCAGCCTACCTCGTATCCCCATCTTCCCATCAACTTATGGGTTGTAGAAGGCTTCTGAATCTTTTATCTCCCCAGGGGTAAATTAATGAGTTTGCATACATTAGTAAATAATTAATAAATGCACATTAAAGCGCCCTCATCACGGGGTTCTTAGAAATTGCTGGTTTCTTACCCAAGATGCCAGATAAGTTTCTTTTCCTGTTAACTCAGTTCTGTCCCTCATTTCCCAACGATTCTCTTCTTACCCCATCTTTGCCACCCTCCCTCTGTGATACCCTCTCACTAAGAACCCCCATAGGCTCAGGTTTGAACGGAACAATGCCTCTTCTTTTAGTCTCTGTCTAATAGGCTTTTGTGGGGAAGGTTTAGGTAGGGATGGGCTCATTGGGAAATTCTGCTCCATTGGGAAATCCGTACAGCACTTGACCCATTTGCAAAGCCCCTTCATAACACGAGGAACAAATAAACAGATACAAGTGGTCATTACTGTGATCTAATAATGCCTTTCTGGGAGCAGTTTCTCATTCGCTTTGCTCACTCTAGACACCACCGTCTGGACCACAATTAGCAATTGAGTTCACTTAACTTGCCTACGTAAGACTCAAGAGCCCTGTGAATTTGACTTACACAAATTAAGAGAGGTTCTTTCATCATTTATACAAAAAATAATTTTTCAGTTACCTGAGACAGTTGAAAACTACTGCCAGCACTCTGACAGTATACCAGCAGTCAATTAAGCAGTGACCACACATTCTACACAGCTGTGCTGTCCAGTATGGCAGCCACTAGCCACATGTGCCCATTTGTTAATAAATATTTTAATTAACTAAAATTCAAAATCAGTTGTACTAGCCACATTTCAAGTGCTTAATAGCCACAAGTAGCTAGTGCCACTGTATTAGCACAGTTAAAGAACATTTCCAAGATCACAGAGAGTTTCACTGTAGCTCTTTTCTGGAGTGTTATTCTGGCAGTAAATCCGATCTCTTCACACTGTGGAACTGGTGAAACCCTTATCCAGGTGTGCCTGACGAAAAACATTTCTGTCCTGATCCCGTCTCTATCTTCTTCATCCTTAATTCCAATCTTTTCTCACTGGTGTCCCTCATCCCATCCTGTCTGACCCGAAATGAACACGTCTTTTTTTCTTTTGAGTTGGAGTCTTGCTTTGTCACCTGAGCTAGAGTGCCATGGCGTCAGCCTAGCTCACAGCAACTTCAAACTCCTGGGCTCAAGCAATTTTCCTGCCTCAGCCTCCCAAATAGCTGGGATTACAGGCACGGGCCACGACGCCCAGCTAATTTTTCTATTTTCAGTAGAGATGGGGTCTCACTCTGGCTGGTCTTGAACTCCCGAGCTCAAGCAATCCTCCTGCGTCAGCCTCTCAGATTGCTAGGATTACAGGCATGAGCCACTGTGCCCAGCCATGAACACATTTTGATATCCTTGCTAATATGCCCAATACAAAGAATTTTGCCTTTCCTTCTGCAATTGCTTGGAGTTTACATTTTAAGTACAGAATACTCTACAATGAGTTCTACAACAACGGGCTTAGAAAGTAACTACTAGGAGTTTGCACTAAAACCTCTCCTTTTGGGAATGTGGCTGAGTTACGCTGGGCACATGAGTCCCTGCGTATATACAGATCTGAGTCAGTAAGGTGCCAGAATGAGTGCCAGACAAGGTGCCAGAACCAGTGCTAGGCAAGGTGCCTGCTTTTTCTCTGGCCTGTAGCCTCCTGGCGGTGCTGGGCACTGTGTGCCATGCTGAGATGGGAACCCTGGTTCCCAAGTCTTGGGTCGGGGAGATGTCCTACATTTACGTCTTACATCCCCATGGCTCCTTGCCTGCCTTTCTTGTCACCTCTACGTTGGTCCTGATAATCACCCAGCTACCACTGCTGCTGTCTCTCTGAGCTCTGTTGAGTATGCACTGGCTCCCACTTACCCCAGCTACTTCTTACTGCCCCAGGCTGTGGTCAGGCTCTCACTGCATGCTGGATTGCCTCCCACCCTGTGCCGAGACCGTTCTCACACTGATTGGGCCCTAACACCCTGTACTGAGCTGTCCCACCATGCAGAAGGCCTCCTCACCCACAGAGACTGCAAGACCCCCATGCCACCCTGCCCTCCAGCATGGACACTCTCTTTACTCTCCCTGGGTTCCAATGTCCTAGGATAGTCACCCTTCTACTCAGATGTCCTTCCTCTGCTCAAGTTCCGACACTACTACTTTTGGGGCTGCCCCAGCCCCCCCTGCACATTCCCTACATGCATGCCTATTTTGCTTCATGCCACCAAATGGCTTTTGGACTGAATTGAGTAGAAGAAAAAGGAAAAAGAATAAGGAATAGAAAGAGGAAGACGATTGTTTCTTTATCTTTAACATCTAACAACTTTACTTGTATACGTTTTGTCAGTTACCGTTTTGTATCAATTTTCCTTAGTACACACCATGTCAAGTTGCCTTTTATTTCAGGAACATTTTCTTGCACTCTGTTCAGTTCCGTTGTTTTGCTTTTCTTCTTTGGGGACTCCACTTGTATGCTGGTTGGAGCTCCATTATCTGTCTTCTCCATGTATCAGTTTCTTCATAATTTATTTTAAAACTATATATCCATTTCATTTTCTTTTTTTTTGAGACAGAGTCTCACTGTGTTGCCCGTGCTAGAGTGCCGTGGCGTCAGCCTAGCTCACAGCAACCTCAAACTCCTGGGCTCAAGCAATCCTCCTGCCTCAGCATCCCGAGTAGCTGGGTCTACAGGCACACACCACCACGCCCAGCTAATTTTTTCTATTTTTAGTAGAGACGAGGGTCTTGATCTTGCTGAGTCTGGTCTCAAACTCCTGAGCTCAAACGATCCTCCCGCTTCGGCCTCCCAGAGTGGTAGGATTACAGGCGTGAGCCACCGCGCCTGGCCAAGATACTGATTTCCACTTCAGGTTGGCCCTCTTACCTATAGGAAGTCTTCATGTTGGTGTTTTCTGAGACCTGTTGTCCTTGCGCTGTTTTGGTTTTTCCTCCCCTACCCCACTCCAAGGACCTTTGACGTCTTATTATCTTCATATACATTATAAAGTGATTTTAGTAGCTTTGGCACATTTTTGGAGTCTGTGGACTACATGTCTCCTACTTTGGCTGAAAATGATATTTGCGTTTTCCTCCCCTTGATGTTATTTTTTTTTTTAATTTTATTTATTTTTTTTAATTAATTATTTTTTCTTTTCACTTCACGAATTTGTGTGTCATCCTTGCATGGGGGCCATGCTAATCTTCTCTGTATCGTTCCAATTTTAGTATATGTGCTGCCGAAGAGAGCACCCCTTGGTGTTATTTTTAGCATCTTTTCTTTTGCCTTTTCAGTGACTTTACATTGTTGACAGTTATTTATATTAACTTTCTCCTGTTATTAGCATTGCTATTGTAGTTTCTGTTACCTGATCAGACTCTGACAGATACATAGCTTCTGGGTTTTGTGATATAAAAACAAATTCTTCTCTGGGCTTGAAGGAAATGAAGGCAGGAACAGTACTCCAAGTCATAAGAGTTCTGTGTCATGCTTGCTTCAGCAGCACATATACTAAAATTGGAAAGATACAGAGAAGATTAGCGTGACCCCCGCACAAGGATGACACGTAAATTCATGAAGTGTTCTATAAAATAAATAAATAAATAAAAATTTAAAAAAGAGAAAAGAAAACTTAAGTGGTGAAGACACTGGGAGCATCCCTGAGGCTTGGCACTAGACACTGTCCCGAGAACTGCCAGCCCTGCCACCACTCACTAGCCAAACGGGTTTTGCGGGGCCTGCTTCTTCACATCACAATTTTCTGATTCAAAATGTAAATACATTTGAATGGTCGACCTAGACCATGCACCCATACCCAAGCTGCGAGGGAGTTTGGGGAATGTTTTAGCTTCTATAGTGGGATCCAGGCTCTGCTTCGCAAAGGTGAAAGACTCCTCAGATATTAAAGGGAGTTCTAACTCTGGGCAACCAAGAATAATGACAAATGTCATTACACTAGATATTTTGCTTTTCTTTTTGTCTTTTCTGAAAAGGACCTTTTGTTATGCTGTTTTTTCCTCCGGCCTTGGCCTTGTTTGTCAAGTGTTTTGAAGATGATTGAATTTATCATTTAATATATGGGTTGCTGTGTGATGATGATGAACTATTATCTTAAACTTTTGGGTAAGAATTGAGATCACTTAAGCATCCTTAGTTTTACAGAAAAAAGAAAAAAAAAAAGAAAAAGAAAAAAAGAGATCACTTAGAGATCCTGGACCCCACTGAATATAGTAGTTGGATATAATCCTTGGTTGTTTCTCTTTGGGGAGTAGGATAAGTCTATCAATTAGCTTTTGGTGTATAACAAATTAGCTTAACATACAGTAGCTTTAAACAGTAATTATTAATTGGTCAATGATTCCGTGGGTTAGCAATTTGGCCTCTGTCCTGCGGACAGTCCCTCTTGTCCTGGCTGGGCTTGCTGTTAGGGCTGGGTTCCCTCAAGCTTCTGTGACCTCAATCGAGTTCCTGAGGCCACCAGTCAATGGTGTCACTCACAGTTCTGGCTGTTGGCTGGGGCCACCAGGGTAACCAGGTCTTGTGTCTCTCACCAGTCAGCTTGTTCATCTAGCTCATTCGCGTGGTTAATACCAGGGTTCCAAGTGGAGCAAGAGAGAGTATGCACCAACGTGCAAGCCTTTTTTTTTTTTTTTGCAAAGGACAGGCATTTCCTGAAAAAGGAAATTTAAATGTAAGTCTCTGCTTGCTTCAAGTTTGCTATTGTCGTATGAACTGACATGAGACCAACAGCGGGCTGGTATGGGAGGGAGGGGACAATGGAACAAGAACTTGAGAGCTGATTGTTAAGTTTCTAGGAATTTTGCAAGCCAGTTGTTAAACTGCTGGTAGCTTGAAATTAGCCATTCTGGGAACACTTACATCACAGAAATTGGCAAATGCCTTTTTTTCTTTTTCCAGACAGCCAGTTTACTGGTATGCCACTAGAACTATCTGAGGACATGGATACACAGAGAGGAATTATTGTAGCTGTTTTTGAAACAATCTATCATAATGAATGTGATCTTTATTGTATTTGAGAGTCAATTTTTAAGCAAAATCATTATTAGAATTGTATACCTATGAAGATAGGATTGTGTGTGCATTGAGCAGTCAAGGGACATATCGTGGTGGTCATTTTCTTTTTTAAAGCATCGTTCAGTCTTTTCCAGTAACAGGCCCTGCTTGAGCCAGGCTAAATCACTCTTGTGACATAGCTACTTATCCAAAGGACAAGCACACTAACCAAGTTAATTCAAATGGAATTATTTCCCAGGTTTTTTTTCAAACTGAAGTTGGGAGAGGAAAACCCCTCTCCTCTCTCTTACAAACTGATGATTCAAGCCAAGGCCTGCCAGCAGTCATCATTACACTTTTGTTGGGGACAGCCAGCCTAAGGAAAGAAAGCTAACAGAGAAATTTGCATAAAAGAAAGACTGAAAGAGAAAGAGAATTTGGGGCTGGGAGGAGAGAAAGGAGCAGAAGGGTCTACTCCAGGGGTGGGGACTTGCGGCCCTAAGGTCACATGCAGCCTTCTAGGTCCTTAAGTGCAGCCTTTTGATTGAATCCAAATTGTACAGAATAAATCCTTTTAGTTTTATTAATACATTTTTGTTCATCTTTTATATTTTTATTTTATTTTTAAAACGAACATATTTAAAATACCAAAGAATAAAATAAGTTTCAACAAAATTATCCTCCCAGATTGACCAGCACAATTAGAATGTTAGTAAGCCATAAGAGCTAAATTGATGGCTGCTATGCTCACGATTTAGTTCTAACTTCCACGGCCTGATTGGCAACACACTACTGCATGAGGCTGGTTGGTGAGAGTTTATGGGAAATCATGACATCCCACTCAAATTAGCATTTCAGCCTTACCTACCTGATATCACCAAAGCACTTAAAGAACTACGGATGGAACTGATTGAGCTCTCAGTAGACAACATTTTAAAGTCATTATTGACAGATCCAATCGAAATATGGAAAAATGCAGTAGAATACCCACACCTTCAGCAACATGGCTGAAAAATGCTTTCTTGCTTTTCAACAACTTATTGCTGCGAATCAGCATTCTCCTACCTAACCCAAATCAAGATGTCCTCAAGGTCACAAATGACCGATGCTCATCTAGAGGATCAACTGAAACTGCAGCCCTCCATGCTGCAACCCAATATTCAAATGCTCTCCCACAAAAAGCAGACACAACTAAGTCATTAAAAGGTTTGTTAACTTTAAAATTGACAGTTTTCATTTTTTGAAATTATTAAGTAGATAGTAGTTAGATTTTTACAAAATAATGTACATGTTTAAGCATACTTAATTGAAGTTTCTTGAACTCGGCCTTATTTGATTACAGTTAAATTACCAGAAACTTCCAACATGAAAAGTTTCCCCACCCCTGGTCCACTCCAACCCTCCTTGCTGTTTGGTCGTGATCTACTACAATATATATATTGCTTAAAATAGATTGAGTCAACAGTTTCTGTCACTCACAATCCAATAGTCCTGACTAATATACGAACACAGGTATCTTGCTGAAGAGGTGGAGAAGGAGGAACTAGGAGAAGGAACATTGCTCTACAGAGACCAAGATCTGGTTCAGGTCATAGTACTCATCTGTGGGGAAAAATTCAACAAAGGATGCTATTGGTAATGTTCTATGAAGATCTCCTTCCCTGACACTTGCAAGTCTCTTCTTTACCCGCCCGCCATCTCTTGTGATCAGTTTCAAGGTATGGTTATAGATGATGGAAGTGACTCCAGACAAGTTAAGTAGAAAGAAACTTAATACAGGAAGTTAGGTGATTACAAAATTGTTGCAAGGGCTAGGGGAGCAGACTGGAGGCCGAGCTTCCAGCAACGGCTCCCCTACAACATCTCCACAGAACCGGCCTGCCAGGGACATCACTGTCCCAGCTGCTGGCTTGAGGGTATACCTCCTCAACTGCAATTGCCACTGAAACATTTCATGCCTCCTACTCTGTCTCTTTGCACCCACAAACACAGGACCAGCCACTGAGAATTCTGTTTCTGCAGCCACAGAGAAGACAAATGCCTCCTGGATTGTGCTTGCTGGCGGAGACGCCCGCAGCCGCAGAAACATGCACTCACTTCCTGCTCTCACTCCTTCAAGGCAATGACAGTTAACCTTTTCTTTTGTATCTTTCCAGAAAATTTCCAAGCACACGCAAACATATATGCTTGTGAGTGTGCATGTGCAAGCATGTGTGCAAAACAAATGGGATCACACTGAATATAGGTCTGGTTGCTGATTTAAAGGACTTCTATTTGGGTTCCTTTTCTTTCTTCCTTTCTTTTTTTCTGCACGAATCAGGCAGCCCTTGAACCAGAATAGGTTCAGAGAGACTCTTTTGGATGCTTTTTCTAAGTGAAGAATCAAAGAATGTAGCTGAGTTTCTTAAGCAGATCACCCTAACCCCCAATTTTAACATGCCACCAGGCATTAATCGTAAAATATTTAGGATTAAATCAATAATGAAAGAGGCACACAACTCTGAAAATCACTTCAAAATGAAGTGTTCTTTAGAAAGTTAAGTTTAGATTCATATATACACATCCTTTTCATTTAAAAACAAAAAGATCCTATAATTCATTAATTTTTAAAAGGGCAAAATTTTATAGTTTTGTCTAAATGTCATTTCAAAATGTCTAGAGCAAAGAGCAAGTACATTTGTTCTTTTAGAAACGGTGTAAAGAGCAAAGCTAAAAACAAACTAAAAAAATCCTAAAAAAAAAAAAACTAAAAAACCCTAAAAAATATAAAAAGAAAGAAAAATTTCTGAATCTAAGAGTAAATGACATCTATAGGCCTGGTTTCACATAAGGGGTAATCAGGTCAATTTGTCACTTAGCTAATATGACAGAATCAGACCCGATACTTCAGTGATATATGACAAAGAAAAGTCTAGATGGTGAGACAAGAACTGGATGGGAAGACAGCCACGTGGCAGTGAGGAGCAACTGGCCTCATCCTCACTTAGCAGTGGGCCCCAGCTTGTCCTGGGCTCTCCCATGGGCCCTGGGAATTGTATGAGGGACAAACCAGGCTGGACAAAGTCCCTGAGGGACCTGAGTTACTGCCTTGGTCCTGAGGACCCTGCTCCAGGCAGCGCCAGCACTGTCTGCGATCCATTGATCTTGGTGCCACTCACAGCAGTTAATCATCGTACACCCAGAGTGGCCTCTGGAGCGGGACGCCGCACAGGGAGACAGGGAGACAAACCAGGGGAAGATTCCACCTATTTCTACGGGACAACCAGTCAGTTCTCAAGTCAGCGTCCTCTGCTTCGGCTTTGAGCTCCATCACTGGAAGCTCCCCCGTGGCTCGCCTGCTTCGGGATCTGGTGGAGCCTGATTGGGCAGCCCCGGGGGTGTGCATGGGGTGCAGTGAGCAAGGCTACACAGCCAGCTTGTCTGGGGAATGTAGGGTCCCGAGCAGGGTATTTGGGCTTGACTCGAGGATGAGGGAGCTAAACTGCAGCTTTGGAGAGGAAAGTGGTGCTTTGGAAGGTGAATCTTGCTCCTTGTGCTGTAAGAAAAGGAGGGAGGAGGGCAGCTCTCTAGGTGACCTGGGGCAGTGGCAGTGGGTATGAGGGCTGGGGTGGTCTGAGACGTGCAGCAAGGGGCACTGCCCTGTCTTCC
>NW_012149841.1:3090977-3091948 GCF_000956105.1 Propithecus coquereli | reverse complement strand
TTCTGGGCAAGTGTGTGCCCTCTAGATTCCCAGGAGTGTATCAGAGGTTCTCCAAGCCCCTATTCCCCACAGGGTCTCATTTCCCAGCCTTTCCTTCCAAGCATTTTGGTGAGTCCATTGTTTGCCCTGACTGTCATCAGTTGCTACTTGTTGCCTTAGCACTGGCTGAGCTCCAATTTAGGTGAGACAAAGGGAAGTCTTTTGAGTTGGTCTTTCAGGGAGCCACCAGACAGGTCAGAAAAAATAATTACAATTCTTTGTGCTCCCATTCTGCTCCCTCTGGGACAGGTTCTAACACTGGGAATGCAAGCTGTTATTTTCAAGGCTGCTGATGAGCTGGGGAGTGGGGACCAGAGTAAGTTAAAGTGCCACAAAGCTCCCTGTTCTTAGCAGGATGCAGCTGTTTTTCTAGCTTAAGCACTCCCCTGATTACTGCAAGCTTTTAATTTGTTTTTGAAAAAGTTGACTCTGACAGTATTTTTCATTGCTTTTAGGGAGAGGCAGAGTTTTGGAGTTTCTTACTCCACCATTTTCACTGATGTCACCATTGTACCTATCTTGTTTTAAAAGAGGGCCCCCAAATTTTATATGCTTCAGGCTTCACAAAACCTGGATCCACCCCTAGTGGGGTTTGTAGAGGGGACTCAGTCAGCTTTGGGTATTAAGAAATGTGACCTTACTACGTGGTTACACCTCGATTATCTCTGGGCATGTGAGCAACTGAAGCTTCCAAGATTGAGGTGACCAAGTATTTCACAACACTGGGGACAGGGGACATGCTCCATTTCTGCACGGATCTCCACACCTCCTGGCACCCTGAGGACGGGAAGCTTTGGAAACACTGGAGGCAGCATTCTTGGCACAAACACGAGCATTTTCACAGGAATGAGGTGCCCTCGCTGGAGTGTCATGAATCTAGGGCAGGCATTGGCAAACTTCAGCCTGTGGGACAAATCTGGCCTGCTGCCTGT
>NW_012149841.1:3086187-3090637 GCF_000956105.1 Propithecus coquereli | reverse complement strand
CCCAACAGAACACTTCATGGGCTACTTTATACAATAAAATAGGCAATAATAACACACATATTTTTGCAAGAATAAACACTCAGTATACTAATGACAGTTGTAGGAGTGTAACAGTTATGAGCAGATGAACCACATTCATAAAGAAATAGGTCAAAAAGGGAAATCTGCAAACACATATTACTATGATTGGTAATTGTGCACACCCAGCTTTGTGACTGTGGACATCCGACATACCATGACAGAGGACCTAAGTCTTTTGAGGAGCTTGATCAAAAACCACAATGAGTCACCACGACATATGCAATTGCCCAAAGAGCTGAGATCTCACGAAATTTTATCTTTCGAAAATGCAGATAAAATGGACAAAAAGGACATCTCTTCATTTACTGAGGAAGTTTCAACATTGTTACATACACGCACAGTGCTTACACACAAAGTCAACATTGTGATAATGTGCTTTTGTGGAGTCAAATTTGCATAAAATCCATGTAACAAATTAACACTCTCAACAGTCTTTACACAATTTATACCTCCCGTATTGAAAATGATGTGAAAATGAAATACATTGCATAGCTGGGTGTGGTGATATGCGCCTGTAGTCCCAGGGAATTAGGATACTGAGGCAGGAGGGTTGCTTGAGCCCAGGAGTTTGAAGTTGTAGTGTGCGATGATCTTGCCTGTGAATAGCCACTGCACTCCAGCCTGGGCAACATAGCGAGATCTTGTCTTCAAAAATAAAAAAAAAAAAAAAGAAATACATTGCATTGCTAATAATAAAAAGTAATGCCACCAATTTAAAACAGTGCTAAAAAAAAAAACTAAAAAAACCCAAAAATGACAAAACGAAAACAACAAAGAAAAACTGACATCCGATGAAAGTACATTACAGGGATAGAGTATGGGCAATTGCATAGAGGTAGTCCATAGAGCTGCCTAACTTTCGTGATCATTAATTGTACTTTGAAGTCTTGCATCACAATGAATAGCTGCTTTTTTTTTTCTTTTAGGGCATTGCTCTCCTCGAAGAATATGTTGACATTCATTTTCTACATGACGCTGCCCTTTTTGAAATTCTTCCATGATTCCATATACACCAATATGACGTGCCTTCCCTATTAAATTTGCCTATCTTCTGTGCCATGCTTCTATGTTATTTTGGGTATGAGGAAATCCATTTTGCATGCACTCGTATACAGAACACAAATTTGACAGAAATAATACTGCTGATGGAACAGCAACACTGTTGTGTGTTGTCCTATCCTACCACGCACATAATTATTTTCAAACCAGTGAGTACTTTTGCTAGCTTCTTTAGACAAATTTGGTTTGAATTTTAATTCATTAAAAGCTCCTGGGATTTCATCAGCATGAAGGAATGCCAATGCAGACAAATGACGCATTTTTAAACTGCCATTTTCGTCCTTGATGTATCGAATGGCCAATCCACTCATTGGAATTTTCTGCCAAGTGTAAATAAAGACAATAACAAGGTGATAGTTCTGCCTAACATGATGCAACTAATATGATGCAACCATCCTGCCTGCAACTGAGAATGTCCTAATACCTTTTCCAGAATCCGAGCTTTCAGGATTTAAATATTCGGGATTTTAATCTTTCAGGGTTGTGATTTTTGGGATTTTAGATGGTAGAAATTTTAGACTTTAGGGATTTTGATCTTTTGGGATTTCAATATTCAGGATTATGGCAACTGGGATTGTGTCTTTCGAGATTACGACTGGCGCCGTGCAAATTGCATTCCCTGGAAAGAAGTCTCAGACAGAGAGTGGCATTGCATTGCTAAGGTTGATTTGGCAGTTCTCTTGGGATCAACATCTGTGGAAGGGAAGGGCAGGAGGCAGGACTGGGCAGATGGAAAAGCTGAGCTGCAAGGCAGCCTCGACAGAGAGCCCACCAACCCTGCAGGGAGCTGTAAAGCTGGGATGACTCTGCAGGGCTATGCCAGCCAGGGCAATGGGCCTGGGCCTTCGTGCTCCCAAACCGATCAGTCCCTGGATGTGCCCTTCCCTGGGATGGGAGTGGCCTTGGTGAGGTGGCTCTCTGCAGCTGAGGAAATCCCTGAAGGCTTTCTGCAGGCAGAGAGAGCTTCTAGCAGTTGGAGGAATAAACCCCTCATTTCTGAGGGGGACCTTGGTGGTCCATCACAGTGTCTACTGTATTAAGTAAACATGGTAGGGTTCCTGAGGATTAGGAATGCCAGGAGGGGCAGTGGGTTTGGGAAAGGTGATGAGCTGCATTCTGAACATGCTGAGTTAGAGGTGTTTTAGGGACTTGAGTGTGGAGTATCCAGTGGACAGGACAGCCAGATGTGTAGGTCTCAAGCTCTGGAGGGAGGTTGAGGACAGAAACACAGATTTAGCAAAAACATAAAGGAGGGGTGGAAATCAGAGGCATCGATGGGACAGTTGGAGTCAGAGGGAGGTGACACCTAAGCTGACCTGTCTGGCAGCTGGTCCTCAGTGTGACATCCCAGGTCTCAGCAAAGACCAGTGCGTTCAGGAATTCCCACCTTGGTCAGCACACTTGGAGTTGAGTGAGAGCCCTGGTCGAACTCGCCCTGGTAGAGGTCTCAGGGACTAATGTAAAATCAGGTGGAAATAGTGGCTGTGTAGTGAGAAACAGAACTGCCCAGGGGATGGGGTGATTCTCTTCCCTTTGCCCCACGCCATCTCCTTCCTCTTCTCCTTTGCTTTGAGTTCTCTCCCTCTCTCCTGTCCAGTTCTCTCTCCCTCGTCCCTCCATCCCTCTGTGCCCACTAGAGGGCGGCATCTCTCAGCCCAGGCCCGGGCATCCACCCTCCCAGCCTTTGCCCCAGCGGGGCCCTCTGCTCTGGGAACAGTGCCAAGAATGCCCTTGGGCCCTTGGGGCAGCTTCTCTCCCAGGACTCAGTCCTGTCCTTATAGGGCTCTCATGTGGTGGGAAATGCCGTGTTCAGTAGAGAGGGGACAGGAACTTCTGTGTCTTTGCCCTACTTCCCTGAAGCCTAGGGATGCTGTGGCCAGCTGCTCCTGCCTTGGCAGATGGAAAAGGCCTGGGTCCTACGCAAGGTCTCTGAATTGACAATCACTCTCTCCTGCTCTCTCGTGGGGCTGGAGGGCTATGGAGCCTGAAAAAGTCGGTACTGGATCTTGTTCCCACCGTCTGCGTCCCAGGGTATTCTCGAAAGGACTTTTTGACACGAAACTCCAGCTTGTCGAGAGCCCAGCGCCAGCCCCCAGGCTGCCCTACCCTACCTCACCTAGGACCCTCCCCTGGGCTGCCAGACAGGGTGTGTGGGGCCCCAGTGATTCCTGAAAGGCGTCAGTGACCAGAGATCAGAGGCGCTGCGTCTGAGCATTGCGCCTGCCTCTGCATTCCTCAAGGCATGGTCAGGCCAAGGGAAATTCAATTTTCCCAGTGACGGGAACAAAAATGGAATGACCTGGTCAGGGAAAGGGTGTGCTGGGAGAGAACCCCTAGAACAGAAAATTGGGGACCAGAGTGCTTGCCTGGAGGCCAGCCCAGCAGCAACCCAACACCCCCATATATACATACACCAGCTTCAGAGCTGTGACCACCTAGGGGGCAGGTTCAGCTCCTTTGGGTTTGGAGCACAGCCCCCGTTGAGGAGCTTAAGGAGCAGGGCCCAGGAGCCCAAGGGCTTTAGCAGCAAGTCACTGGCTCTGACAGTGTCCTGTAGACCTCTAGCCACAGTGTTTGTAGAACTCCGTCCCATCTGCTCTTGCTAGGCCAGTGTGGCTAAGCGCTGGCTCTGTGAGCCCCATTTCTGCTGCAAGGGAATAGAAACCCAATAAAGAGTGAGGCCTGGATGGTGCTAAGAAAGATCACCAAAGAATGGCCCTGGCCGTGGCCTGGAACAGGCCAGGAGTGGATCTTCAGGTGCTGGCACAGCCTGGCCTGTGACCACGTGCACGGGCCAAGCCCAGCCTTTCTCTCACGCAGGGTTCCATGACCCTGAGGGTCTCATTTCAGTGAAATCCGCAAAGAATCATGATGGAGAGTTAGGCTGAGAGGTTTTATGGACATTTGGTTTCTCTAAATTCTCCTCTTTTTTTGTGTGGTTGTTGCATTTTGGTTATTTTCTCTGTCTTTAAATTTATCAAAAGAGAAGAAATGCTACCGCTCGAGTAGCCGGGCCACCCGTCCTCAGGCTCTCGGCCGTTTCCTTCTCAGAGCAGCACGAAACGTGCAGCCCTTGCCTGTTGAGACCCTGCTTACGTTTAGGTCTTTGATCCATTTTGAGTTAATTTTTGTATGTGATGTGAGGTAGAGGTCCAAATTCATTCTTTTTCATGTACGTATCCAGTGGCCCAGCACCATTCCTGGAAAAGACAACAATGATCTTGATGCTCTTTGTAAAAATCAGTTGACCATAAATGTACAGGTGGGCTCTGTGTGTGTGTTGGAGTGCACCTTCAACATTCAGCCTTAG
>NW_012149841.1:3069344-3084577 GCF_000956105.1 Propithecus coquereli | reverse complement strand
GCCCTGCAAAGCCTAAAATATTTACTATCTGGCCTTTTCAAAAGAAAGCTATTGATGCTTGGTATTGGGGACATCCAGGGAGAACTGGGGCAGAAGAAAGAACAGAGCAGATGCCATGTGTAAACTGAGGCTGGCAGGCTGGTTTTGAGCACAGGTAAGACATTTCCTGAGAATTCCCTGAAATACTTTTGGAGACTTTACAGGGGCCTGGAGATCGTGCACAATTGGGTAGGTAATAGCAGTAGATGTGAGTTTTTGATGTGACCGTAACTTCATTCAGCTCCATATGGTGATGGGACATAAGATTTTTGTTTTATTCTCATGAACACTTTTGTTGGAGAACCGTCAGCCCTATTTTACAGATGGGGAAATATAACTATTGAAAGCACAGGATTGTGAAACACAGTTTTGATTCTCGAACGCTGAATTTCTTCCTGCTGCATCCATTCTGCTGAGCCAGACAGGGTCACATCAGATACCCCTGTCACCTGTGGTGGCAGTAAAGGAATGTCATCTGGGCTTGGCTCTGCTTCAGAGGGTCTCTTCCTCACAGCAGGCCTAACCCAGAATCCACACTCTGTCAGATTCAGGAAGGGCTGTGAAAGTTGCTAATTGAAGCCCACAGAACCTCAGAGTCTCCAGCTCCCCCCATGCTGGGAAAAACCCTGTGTCTGGGCCCTTCCCCACTTCTCCTCCACTTGTGCTCATCTACCTTCCAATTCCTGGCTAGTCCTGGCTCCTTAGCCTGTCGTTTTTGCTCTCCTTTTTAGACACACTGCTTTACAATGTAAGTCATTAAAAGCAATCTTTAGGTTCTCATAATGTCCTTTAGGTCATAGCATTACCGGAAGTTTGGCACTTGTTCCCGAGGCTGCATCAGAGGAATAAGGACAAGTGGTTTAGGGAGAACGAAAGAGGAGTTTATTCATTTGCTGGCAAATGAGGAGGTTGGCAGACTTCTGTCTCAAAGTATCAACATTCTGCTTCTGAGCAGAAGTACAGAGCTTTCAAAGGTTCTGATCAGGCTCATCTTTGGCTAAGACAATCTCATGACCTCTGCTCGGATTCATCCCATCTTTGTCTAAGATGATCTTGTGACCTCCACCCAGACAAATTCCCTTGAGCCGTCTCCTGTGGCACAAAGAACAAAAGACACTCCCCTGCCCCTCCCGACCACTGGCCTGAGACAGAGATGCTTGTCCTAGTTCTCCAAAAGGAGTGGGGATGTTTTAAAGAGGACTGAAACATTTTTTGCCATTTTTTTCAAGCCATTTCTTCTGTTACAATAGGCATCTCCATAGCTTTGTAGTAAAGAATTTAACTTTGTTCAAAAAGAGTTCTGAGCTGGGCATGGTGGCCCACACCTGTAATCTCAGCACTCTGGGAGCAGGCTTATGTGGACTTCTTTTTTGTCTTTAAAAGTTTCCCCTTGCCCCAACTGCTCCAGTCCACCTTCTTGGCTGAGATTTTTTTGGATATACCTATGCTCTGCTCTAGTATATGTATGCTGGGTGGCAACTCCCTGATATTCCTGAATAAATTCTTTTGTTCTGGACAGCCTGTGTCATCTCTCTGAGTCTTTTTTTTTTTTTTGGTTGGCACAATCTCATATAAGAAATGGGATCCAAAGAGAATGAACCTGGTTTCCAGACTGGTGGCTTCTAGAACCAGGTGACACAGTACCCACTTAAGATCATTGTACTCTTTGCTTCCACAAATCGTCTTTTTGCTAGATAGTAAATCCTCTCTTGGATTCAAACTCCCTCCTTTTAGTTGAGTTCTCCAACTTTATTTGGGATCTGATTTTATAAGGCCTTAATAAAGGACATGGTTCTTTTTGTGAGTATTCTTTTGGTTTCATTTTTGATTGGTCTATATGCCTGATTAAAAATTTTAGACTTATATTCGTCTCCAGTTTAGGACTGTTAAAATTTTTTTTGACTTACAGGATTTTATTTTTGCTCTTAAAAGATTAGTAAGAAGCATAATGTGACCTCCAAATTCTAAGGCATGCAAAGGTAATCCCCTCTCAGGGACCCCAGCAGGCTACATATTCAGACATTATGGCCCATCTTCAGGCACATTTTTAAACCCGTGGGCAAATTATACTAAAGATAATTTAAATGTCAGTGGATATTAAAGGATCATTCAAACTTCCCAAACTTGTTTTTCTTAGAACTAAATTAGAAGACTATGGCTATAGGACTAAACAGTTTGGATGGGACACATATTTCAATTGGCACCTTGAGGCTTTAAAGCGTGGTGGCTCACACCTGTAATCCTAGTGTTCTGGGAGGCTGAAGAGGGAGGATTGCTTGAGCTCAGGAGTTCAAGACCAGCCTGTGCAAGAGAGAGACCCCATCTCTACTAAAAATAGAAAAATTAGCTGGATGTGATGTCATGGACCTGAAGTCCCAGCTGTTTGGGAGGCTGAGGCAGGAGGATCATTTGAGCCCAGGAGTTTGAAGTTGCTGTGAGCTGTGATGATGCCACTGCATTCTACCCAGGGTGACAGAGCAAGACTCTGTCTCAAAAAAAAAGCACATTCAAGACTCAAAAATTGCCTCACTACAAAATACTATCTCAAATTTAGATATAATATTATTATTATTAGAGACAAATGAACAATTAAAAGAGAATAAAAAGGCCTTAAAGACCCAGACTGTTTCTGCTACAGAGCCTTCTCTTCCTTTTTCTACAATTTCTGCCCCTCCTCTTACCTTTCTCTAACAAAAGCTCCTCTCTTCCCAGACTCCTCCTCTGCCCCTGCCACTGCCCAATCAGAACCTCTTAAAACCCAACCCTTTAAGATAAGGCCCACCAATAACCAGTTAAATCCCAAGTCTCCAGTGTTCCTTGGATTAAGGCCGAACTTTGAGCTGTTGCCGAGGAATTTCCAGAAGTCATGATGACCCTCACCGATTTGTTGATGAATTCAACGAAGTAATCCAAGGTTATGAGTCCAGTCTCTCTGATCTATACCAGCTGGTTCACATGCTTGTCAGTGAAGGCCAGGCCCAATACTGGATGGCCTAAGATGAATGGACTCACCCTGAGTGAGACTTAGAAAAACAAACACCCAATATTGGGAAGAGTCTCGTGATTTAGCTAGACATCTCCACAAGGCTGTTACCACAGCCTTCCCTAAGGAGATTGGGACAAGATCCAAGCTTGTACCCAAGGAATTAATTAGCCAGTTCATAATTATTATTGCCAATTCCAGGTCTTCTTTAAAGAAAATTCCAGACTCCCTATGGATGTCGATTCTACCTGAGTAGCCTTCAATTCTATGCTGGTGAATGGCCTATCTCTTTCTCAATTTGTTAGAAGAGCTCTCATGGAACAGAGAAACTATGTCCACTCTGGATTTAGTAAATTTAGCAAATAAGCTGTTCCAGTCTACCTTCTCGGCTAAGATTTTCTGGAAAAATATTGTAGAGGACTTTCTACTGAAAGGGGAAAATAATTTTAGAGTTTGATAAACCAGGTAAAACTGGCGCTACTCTAGAGTTCCCTCACTCTCCTAATTCCCTCATTACTATGTTGTTCCTTGTTAGATAATAAACAAAAACTCACTCACTTTACTGGATCAAATACCCATCTCTTTATGGGCAAAATTATCAACAGATATAAGTAGGATTCACAGCGCACCCTCTGTTAAGATTCAGGTTGACCCATCAAAACACTTGCCCAGTATCAACTGATACCCCTTAAACAAGAAAACATTACTAGACACCAAATCTGTCATTGAAGAATTTGAGGCACAAGTTCTCATTATCCCCTATACCAGTCCTTGAAACACTCCAGTGCTGCCAGCAAAGAAACCTAATGGCCATGGGTGGAGATTTGTTCAAGATCTTGGAGCAATAAATAATACTGCTGCATCTCACCGCCGAGTCGTCCCAAGCCCCCACAGCTTGCTGACCTAGATCCCAATGGGCAGCAAGCCCTTCACTGTTACAATTTACACAGGACATTCGTCACTACCCCAGTTGACCAAGCTAGTCAACACCTTTCTGCTTTCACCTGGGAAGGCCACAAAGACACCTGGACAGGCCGGCCCCTGGACATCGCTGAAAGCCCCTCTTCCTTTTCACAGACTCTAGAGGTTGATCTTCCTCCAAGGGTCCACTTTTCTACAATATGTGGATGATCTTCCCCTCCCCCTCTCCCTCTCAAACAGCCTGTGGGGAAGACAGTGCGCTCTTGGAAAAATTTTCAGCTACCAAAGGTCACAAAGTTTCTAAAGAAAAGTACAACTAGTAAAACACCAAGTGAAATATTTAAGCTACTTAATTTCAGAAAGTGGACTACATTTAGATTCAAATCAGATACAAGGTGAGTTACAATTCCCTAAACCCAAAGCTAAATACCAGCTCTGTGGGTTTCTCAGACTTGCTGCAACTGGATTCCCAACTCTTCCCTTCCAGCCCAACTCTTACGTGCTCTGCCTAAGGCCACCAAACCTGGCCCCATTGTTTGGGAAGATCTTGGGGATACAGTTTTTGGCAGACTAAAAGGGGAACTATTAAGTCCCCCAGATTTAGGATACCCCAGTTATCAACCCGGCTCTTCCTTTTTGAATATGAAAAGGAAGGAAACATTCTAGGAGTTCTAACCCAAAGACATGGAGTTCGGCATTGCCCAGTAGGATACTATAGCTAGCAGCTGGGCCCGGTCACCCGCGGGCACCCTCCTTGTCTAACGGCTGTCCCTGCCACTGCCCTATGGGTCAAATCCACCAAAGAAATAGTCACAGGGTTCCCCTTGACTGTTTTTTTGTGCCCCATGCCATGGAAAGTCTTTTAAATTCTCATCACATTCAACATTTTTCTGCTGGTCATCTTACTTCTTATGAGAATCTTTTGCTAACTACTTCCCGCATTACTCTCTGTCGCCGTAATAATCTTAATCCTGCCACCCTCCTTCTTCTCTGTTTGGACGAGATGCCACATGACTGCCTGACTTTTACAGATCACCTTTTGACTCTTTGAAAGGATTTATGGAAAATTCCTTGGACAATGCTGAGTTACCCAGTTGACAGATGGCTCGTACTTAAAGGACGATACTGGTACATGCTGCGCAGGTCACGCTGCCACCACTTTGCTGGAGACTGTGGAAGCGGCCCCTTTGCTTTAGCCACGTCAGCCCAGCAGGCAGGACTACTTGCCCTCACTCAAGCCTGCCTCCTTGCTGAGGGAAACGCTGCTCACATTTATACAAATAGTACATATGCATTTAAAGTTGCTCACGAATTTGAAAGGTTGTGGAAGCAGAGATGTTTCTTCACTTCCAATGGAGACAAAATACAGAATGTACCTTCTGTAAAAGATGTATTAGCTCCAATAGGGCTCCCTGCTGCTCCCGGCATTATTAAGGTTTCAGGGCATTCAAAACCAGACTTCGTGAAATCTAGAGGATACCGCTGCAAAGAATGCTGCCCTCAGTGGCCCACTGATCGAATCACATGGTCCAGCTGGAAAAGCTGCCAAAAGATGATCTTAGAACAATTACTAAAGATGCACAGAATTGGGTGCCAGAGGCCAAAATACGAAATTGGAAAAATAATGGCTGCTGGTTCAATGATCAAAAAGAACTCTGTTCGGACCAGATTAAAAGCCTGTCCTGCCAGATGCCATGAAATGTCCCTTGTTAACTATTGTGCATTACCTGAGCCACTGGACTGCAGGAAAGATGATCACCTTATGACATGGCGCTGGAGGGGAAGTGTTAGTGGAGCTGCTAGGAGGGGCTTATGTGGTCTGCCCCACTGGTCTTTTTTTTGAGACAGAGTCTGGCTCTGTTGCCCTGGCTAGAGTGCCGTGGCGTCAGCCTAGCTCACAGCAACCTCAGACTCCTGGGCTCAAGCGATCCTACTGCCTCAGCCTCCCGAGTAGCTGGGACTACAGGCACGTGCCACCATGCCCGGCTCATTTTTTCTATATATATTTTTAGTTGTCCGATTAATTTCTTTCTATTTTTGGTAGAGATGGGGTCTCGCTCTTGCTCAGACTGGTTTCGAACTCCTGACCTTGAGCGATCCACCCGCCTCGGCCTCCCAGAGTGCTAGGATTACAGGCGTGAGCCACCGCGCCGGCCCGCTGGTATTTTTTAGGGTAGGGCTCATGCAGTTTTAATCACAGGCTCTCAGTGTCTAATCTTTGTTTTCTGATAGCTTGGCTGATAAAAGTGTTGCAGAGATTTCTTAGGTTCCTGCTGTGCAGTTGCTCAGCATTCACACTGTTGGTGCAGAGCTCTCGGGCAACTGTTATTCCCCACACACTGCTGTGGAACTGGGCAACAGGGATTCCTACTGAAACCTCTCTCTCCTTGGCCGTTCCTGGGCTGTGCTGGCAAACAGCTCCTGCAAACTGCCTGCGACAGGGTCTGAGTCGGACGGGGCTGGCTAGGTCAGCGAAGCCTCAGTGTTTTCTAAGTACTATGTCCTACCTCTGGCCGCTGGCTCAGACGCCCTCCATCACTGTAATCATCAACTCTTGCAGAAAGTGCACAAGACAGACAGGTATCAGAGCACCTGCCTCTGCTCCACTCGAGGCAGCGTCTGTTGCAATCCTGAGACGGCGAGAAGTAGGGACAGAGATGGTGCTGAGGGGCGGGAGGGCAAGGCCTGAGGCTGAGGCGGGAGATGGATCTGTGGAGCGCCGTGACCCTGAATGTGATTGGCTCTGGCCTCCTCATGTCACTGCAGGGGGTCTTGGTCTACATGGACAGCCCTGGGGCCAGTCTTATGGTCTGGGGGTGAGTGAGTCACTTGACATGTCCCTTGGACATTGGGCAGATTTTCCAGGATGGGGAAGGGTAGCACTCTATGTGTACTCAAACTTGGCTTTGAATGTACTGCTTGCCCCATTTCCGAGCGGGGCCTTGCGGCAGCCTCCCAGATCACTGCTGGAGTTCTTTCTCTCGGTCCTCTGTTGTTCCAGGAACCAGGTCCCAGGGGCCTGGGCCTGGCTGGTGCCCTTGGCTGTTGCACTCTCGACATTCGGTTCCATCAATGGGACATTCTTCAGAGGAAGACGTTTATGCTATGTGGCTGCAAGAGAGGGCCACATGGCGAGATACGGGGTCTGGGGCCAGCAGGGGGAAGAGGGCTGCAGGAGGGTGCTGGGAGGCCTGGCAGCTAAGCTTTCTCCTGTCCAAAGCGTAGCATTGAGCACAAACCAAGGCTTCCCCTAGGAGACATAGCCCTCTTCTCTTCTGAGAAAGGGACGCAAGCGTTCCATACCTCTCAGCTTTAGCTCCAATGCCTTTACTTCTGGGTGTTTGGGAGATCACAGTATTGGCCACACTGTGGAGGGTGTGACAGTAAGGATATTGTGCACCAAGGGCACAGGGGCCTCAGGGAGGAGAGATAGGAACAGTGCTGTCATGTGCTCTCTGGGCCTCCTCCCCTGGGGGACTCTCTGTCCCTGTTAGCTTTTACTGCTACAGTGCTGCATAGCAGACAACCACCAAACATTTCATTGTTGTTCCCAGCTCAGCCATGCTGTGCTCAGGTCTCACACTGGACTGAGTCTGTTCTTATCTCAGTAGTAAGGCGGAAGCAGTAGCCACTACCTGGGGCATGTTTTTGCCTGTAGCAGGTGGCAGGGGCTGAAGAGACTGAGCCAAGCCAAGCCATCCAAGCACATTTAGAGCTTCTGCTTTTCATGCCTGTTCACATTTTATTAGCCAAAGCAAGTGACACATGCCAGGTCCCAGGTCAACAGATGGGGAACAATATTCTTCCCACAGAGGTAGGGAGAGGAAGACTGAATATTTGATGAACAATAATGCAGCCTAACACGCTAACCCCGTATCCCTCTCCATGGTCCACCTGTGTCTGCCCCAACCTCTCCTCCTTGGGCCTGGTCACCCCAGACGAACCACAGAGATCTATGTCTGAAAGCCACAATGACTGGTGACTCTTATGTTGGCCACAGTGGTGTCCAAAGCACATTTGGTAGGGGAAGAGACTCCTGCTGTGGCTCCCCCGGGGCCTGACACCCAATCTGCTTCCCAGCCCCGACTTCTGTCCATGGTTCATGTCACCTCACACCAGCTCCAGCCCTGATGTTCACCATGGCTGTGGCTTTGGTCCTGTTCATCCCGGGAAACTTCGGCATCGTCCTGAACTTCTCGAGGCAAGTGAAGCTGTCCATCCAGGCTGGGTATCTGGAGACCCCTATGTGTACACACTCACACACTTGCATGTACACATAAACATGTGCCTGCACACTTCTGGAACCTCCTGTGTATACACACATACATATATGTACATATACATAAACACATGCATGCACACTTCTGGAACCCCATGTGTACACATACACACACATGTATACATAAACACATGCATGCACACTTCTGAAGCCCCATGTGTATACACACACACGTATACATAAACACATGCATACACATTTCTGGAACCCCATGAACACACACACACACACATACACACACACACACACACGTAAACATAAACACGTGCACGTACGCTCCTGGAAGCCCAGGCTTAGGCTCCTGTACATGCACACATATCTTAGCCATTCTTCCCCAGTCGCGTTTCCAAAATTAAACGTGGCTCTCTCCTCTCTTGTTCAGTTTCCAAAAATGCAATAAGACAGATGTTTACCAAGAGATAGACACATGACAGGCTTGTACTGTCTTTGTCATTTTTTCTTTTTTCTTGTTCCTTTATTCTGTTGCTAAGATAATGTCAAAGGATATTCAGGCATTATTCACACTGCTTGCAGCCCTTGGCTAGGGTGTGATTTTTCCTTTGCAGTCTGGGTCTGCATTCTGGACCCTGACCCAACATAATCTCTACTGGACTCAGGACAGACCCCCAGCCAACCTGTGCAGGCACCGTGATGGCATCCAAGTGGGGAGATGTTCTGACTCCCTTTATTTCTTTCCCTGGGGCAGAAATGATGGGCTGCTGTGATGTCCAGTTGTGACATTATGACCTTATTTGAAGCATAGTCAATAGGCAGACCCTTAAAGCAGCAGGCAAGTATAATGTCCGGGTGCAGAGGAAGTTCTTGGAGTAAGTTTTCAAGCATTCCCTCTTCTCTTCCTGTGTTGTCACAGTCTAATTAAACTGGAACAGGACATACAGTGCTCGATGTGACTGTCTTAAGAACAATAAGTGACAGACATGGATTTTGCTTTTTATCTTTTTCCCATGAGAAAGAATAAAATCAGTATATGGTAAGAATAAAATCAAATCCACAGTGAGAGTAGGGAGTCTTCAGGCTGAGACTGGGGAATGAAACTGGAGTGTCCCAGCCCAGAGCAAGGATTCTAGGATGACCCATCCCAACTAGGACCCAGCGCTGGCCTCCTCAAGAGATGGGCTGGCCTGGACCCTGCCTCCAAGGTTAGATGGAATTTTTATCAGACCTACCTCAGCTGCAAGCACTGGGTAGAGCAGAGGCAAGTGTTTGGCTGGGTGCTCAGCGGCCCACCCGTCATGTCACGGGAGACGATGGGTGGTTGAGGGGGCTTTGCCATGAGTGTGCTGGTCCCTGAAGAGAGCACAGGCTTCTCTGAGATTCCACCAGACTCTTCTTTCTAAGAAACACAAACACTCCTCCCGCTCTTTGAGAATGTCCTTATCCAGCCTGGGACGGTCAGAGAGGGCTGATCTGGAGGCACGTGGGTGACTGGCCTCCGGATCCCTGGCATGTGTGTGCCACTGTGCCTGAAGACACAGGGGCAGGAATGGGCTACTGCTCCACCTCTGTGCATCCTCCTCCTTAGTGCCCGGCCCTGTCTTCTCTCCTTAGCTTTCACGGATGAGGGGCGTTGGGTGGCTGAGTGGCCCTGGATGAGCTGACAGCTCTGCCCCAGGTTTGCACCTCCTAGGTCAGCCCTTCCTGTGGGCCCACCTGTGGGAGGGCCTGGTCGTGAGCAGCTCACATTTCCCCTGCAGTTTCCTGGCCTGGCTCACCCTCGGAACCACCATTAGCTGTCTCCAGTACTTGTGGGTAAAGAAGTATCTCCCCTGACCTTACAAGGTAGACTTTGGGATAGACATTGGGCTTTTTAACCGTATACTCCTGCACAAGACAGGTCTTGGTCCACAGCCTCATTCAGAGCCTGGAGGAAGACTGTAAGGGGTTGCCACTATCATTTTATTTGGTAGAGAATTTGCATATTTCCTGGGGATGAGGGACTACTGAATCACAAGACATTAACTCTGCTTGTTGGGGACTTGTTTCTTCTCTTGTGGACCCTAAGGGGGAGCAACAGGAGACAAAGGCAGGGAGGATGCATGCACACGCTCAGGTTCACACAGCACAGAGAGGATAATGCCGAGTCCCAGCTCTCTGCTTCCTGGAGAGCCCCTGGTAGCCCAGGTGAGGTATTATAGCAGGGACAGGAAGAGAAGAGCTAGTGGCAGGTGGGGGTAGCAGGAAGGCAGGCAGGAGGGATCGAGCCCAGGGATCATACACCACCAAATGCCCCCCATGTCCCTGCAGGTTCCCACCTTCATCCCTGCTGTCGTGCTGCTGGCCTCTCTCTACCTGGTGCGGGCACCCATCCCCGACGATCCTCAGATGGAGTTCCCACACATCTTCCTGCTCCTGCTCAGTGGCTTCCTGGTGCACTTCCTGTTTGTCCACTTCCAGTGCCAGCCCAGGTGTTTGCAGATGGCCACCCACATCTCCAGCTGCTCCTGGATGTTGCTCCAACTGCTAAAAATATTGACTGAAGGCTGGGACAGGTTCTGTACTGTCCTCTTTGCTGCAAACATCTCCAGCGCCTCACAAGTGGCCTTGCTAGGTTCTCTGCAGGTGGGCTGTGCATGATTCTAATAAGCTCCTTCAGTGCTATGACACAGCTGTCCTGGAGTGTTGGGTCATCCACCCAGGACAGCGCCCCCTTCTCTAAGAACTGCTCCTTCACCACAGCTACTCTGTGTTACACGACGGCTCTATGGGTCACAGCTATTTGATGGCTATTTGTAATCTAGGTGGGCACCATGGAATAAGTTCCCTTCTTTGGGATCTGGGAATGAGAATTCTAAGCCCCTATTCCATTTCCGATGGTTGCTTGAGCTGAAGAATGGTAAATCTTGGCAACTATGTGCACAAGGAAGTAGAGAGAGCCCCTATGGTGGGAAGAGTGAAGAAGATGCACAATGACATGTGCTGAGAATTATGTGGCCCCAAAGATTTGGGAGGGGAAGTCTGAGAAGGTAGCAGCCTTGATCCCTGACTGTTTTCCAGTTGTGCTCCCTGTCCTTCTGTAGTCTAACTGCCATCCTCCCGTCCTTCCTGTTTTTGGATTATCTGGGACAACCTGATACCTTAAAATAAATTTCCCTTTTTGACTCAAGTGTTTGAGCAGGTCCCTGTTTCTCACAACTAGAAAAGTTTGGGCTCTGAGAAGCCTTCTTTTTCGGGAAGACATCATGCAGTGGCCCCCCCTTATCTGAAGGGATATGTTCCAACACCCCCTAGTGGGTGCCTGAAACTATGGATAGCGCTGAATCTTATATATACTGTATTTTTAGATCTGGTGACCAAGCCAGCTACTAAGTGACTCAGGGACGGGGAGTGTGGACAGCATGGATTCCCATCCCAGGCGCATGTAATGTGACTGGGTGAGATTTCATCATACTATTCAGGATGGCATGTGATTTAAAACTTAGAAATTATTGGTTTCTGGATTTTCCATGTAGTATTTTCAGAGCATGGTTGATCACAGGTGACTGAAACTGGAGAAAGTGAGACCGCGGATAGGAGGGACTACTGCTTTAGTTACTATCTGAAGCTGCCAATTGGTTTGAACCGGGAAAGGAGCAAGAGACGCATCCCTGGGAAGGAGGGGTTATTGGCTTTGGGCAGAAGTGAAGTCAGTGAAATCTCCAGAAGAAAGGAGGAAAAGTTAGAACACACCCCAGAAGACTAATGGGGTTACAGCACTAAACAGAGATGAGGGACAGATATCTGGCTGTCCTGGGGAGAATGTGGGCAAGGAAGGAATGACGCAGTGCCTGGAAGGAGGCTGGGGGTGCAGCTCCTGAGTGCATCTGGGAGGCGACTGCGAAAGAGTTGGGCAGGAACGCCTTCAGCATCTCTGCTCCTGCGAACGGGGCCCACACAGCCTGCGGACGGCTTTGCTTGCTGGTGTGGGAAAGGCCGCGATAAGTGCAGGGCACTTCCCCTGAACCTCCTCCTTGGTAGGTTTTTTTTTTTTTGCTCTCATCAACTAATTCTCCATTTCCCTGACACCAACCGAATGTCTAACAATTCCATTCGATTCTAGACTACAGGTTTAGGAACTCAGCCTTGCAAGACTGTCCTCGCTTCAGACACCAGGTGCGGGTTTGGGGTCCCCAGGTTACACCCACACTTCTTTCCGTCTGACTTGGCTACAAAGTTGGGGATTCCCACAACCTCCCTCTTCAGGTTTGATGGTTTGCTAGAATGACTCACAGGACTCAGGAAACGGCTCTACATGCTATTACCGACTTATGATAAAGGGTACGATTCAGGAACAGCCAGATGCAAAAGATGCATAGGGCAAGGTACGGGGGAGGGGCACAGAGCTTCTGTGCCCTTTCTCGGGGTGCCACCCTTTCAGTACCTTGATTTGTTCACCAACCCAGACGCTCTCCAAATTATGTCATTTGGGGGTTTTATGGAAGTTTCATTACAGAGGCGTGATTGATTATAGCATTGGCCATTAGTGATTGAACTCAATCTCCAGCCTGTATCCCCTCCCCAGAGGTTGGGAGATGGGGTGGAAAGTCTCAACCCTCTAATCTGGCCTTGGCCTCTCTGGCAATAAAACCCCACCCTGGAGTTATCTAGGGCCCCCAGCCACGTATCATCTCATTAGCATGAAAAAGACTCTCTTATCTTCTAGAGATTCTGTGGGTTTTAGGAGCAGTGTACCAGGAACCTGGGACAAAACCCAAACATTTATTTTTTATTTTCCCACACATCTGGATTGTGAACCCTTTATTAGCCCTGTGTCTGAGGACACTGCTGCCTGTGAACTTCTAGGAAAATCCTCACATCTCTTCCCCCCAACCCCCACACGGGCCTGCCACAGAGAAAAAGAAAATTACAAGAGAAGCCGGTTCTATCCAGCTCCTTGTCAAAGGAGGCTGTGAATTAGGCTGAAAGTCCACCAGGAAAGGCTTAGGAGCCCTCCAGCAGGAATTGCTCCTTTCCTCCTTTGGTCTCCCCCTGAACTCCGCCTGTGTCTTTTGTGAGACTTGCTGGGCCCTGTACCCTGGTGTTTGGCTGTGCGTCGTCTTCCCCTCTGGGCTGTGGGTTTGGTGAGGGTTGGGTTAGTTCTTAGACATGTTTGTGCATACCTCAGATCCCTTCATGGTCCCGGGCTCCTTGCTGATCAACAGTGATTGGTGAATCAAGATGATATTTGCTGAACAATGAGGGAATGAATTGCATATTTTTTAAGATTTTGCACCCAATGCCCATCTTCCCCATAATCCCAGCTGCAAGGCCCTGTCCTGAGAAGGTTCTCTAAGGAGGAGAGGCATCCTTAAGTCCCGGACAGTCCCCTCCAGCTGTCGTGGACCCATGCCTGGAGGGGAAGAGGAGTGGGCACCAAACCAGGGACAGATGCATCCTCTGGTCATGCACCTCAGTTAGAGGGACTTGCAATTGACATCTGAAGCGGGGGTAGTCTTGTGTGACTGAGCCCTTAACGTGTGGGGTCTGTGCTAACTCTGGTCTCAGAATGGAACTGAATTGTAGGACACCTAATTGGTGTCGGGAGAGTTGGACAATTGCTTGGTGTGGAAACCCACACGTTGGATGTCGTGAGTACAAAAACGCAGGTTTTTCTTTTTATTTTGTTGTTTTAAACTGCTGAGATTTGGGGGTTGTCATTACTGCAGTGTGATCCAGTCCATCCCAACTGTTTATTTCTCATCTGTTCAGGAGTATTTCAGGTGCCTAGTGTTAGGTTCAGAGCTGAGAGAGAGACACACGAAGCCTCGTGTGTAGCAAAATGCTGTTTATTTTGAGCATCTGGGTGCAGATGGGTGGAGGCTGAAAAAGGCATCCAGGAGAGAAAAGGGGAGAGCCTTGGGTTTTATAGAGGGTTCTTCTGGGAGGAGTAATACTTTTCAAACAACCAGGAGGGACAAGGAAAGTAAGTTCCCCTCTTGCATTCCATTCCTTTATCTCCCTAGGGAACAACCAGGAGGGATGAGGAAAGTAAGTTCCCCTTTTGCATTCCATTCCTGTATCTCCCTAGGGGTCTGGCAAAGGCTACAGTGCCTAATACATTCCTAGGAAGGGGAGAGGGGTGGGTTTTATAGGAGGTTTGGATGGAAGTTTGGGGAGTTGGTTAAGCCTAACACCTAGGACTGCTGACCCGCAGGATGTCAACTGAAGAGTTAGTGATACGGCCATGCCCACCCTCTCCCTGGTCTCCTTCTGCTACCACTCCGCCATCTTTCTTCCATTCCACAGGCACGGTCTTATTTCACCTCTGGGAGAGGAAAAACTGGTTCTGCCAATACGCATAAAAGAAATGTTTTCTGGTGAGGACTTTTGAGTCTTTGTTCCTGCTTAGGCGTGGGCTGAAGGAGGAAAAATTGCCTAGCCCAGCCCTTGGGGCACCAGTGAGAGAGAAGGAGGGAGGCAATACACAGAGAAAACAAGTAGATTATTACTTTGAGACATAACCCTGACACTTGCAGATAAGCACATATAGACAACAGCCCTTGTAAAATAGCAATGGCCTATGTTCTAGGTTTTTCTAAAAATTCCTTAACAATTTATCTGGGAAGGCTTTTTATATCAGCACATTCCTCCTTTTTAATGGCTACTTAGTATTAGTGGCCTATTCTTTGTGGGTATTTGGTTGTTTCCACTTTATTATATTATAAGCAAAGCCAGAGGGACCATCTTGGTATATAGGAAAGTGATGACCCAACCACAGGCATCCTCTTTCTTTCTGAATCATCACTGTTTGTCTTGTTTTAAGTTATAGTCTTCCTTTTGAATTAATGTTTGCATGCTTTTTTCCCTATGAATTAAATATACGTTTTAGATATAGTAAGTTGCATCTAAGCTATAGAGTTATTGTGACAGGTACTTTGGCTTTGTTAACTGCTGATTTTCTTATAGAACATACACACTCTGAAATTACTGTTTTTTTCATTTATATAAAAACTGGATTGAGCCGGGCGTGGTGGCTCACCCTGTAATCCTAGCACTCTGGGAGGCTGAGGCGGG
>NW_012149841.1:3055620-3069109 GCF_000956105.1 Propithecus coquereli | reverse complement strand
AAAAAAAAAAAAAAAAAAAAACTGGATTGAAACTTTTTATTAAATGAAGAATTTTTGAACTTTAAAAAATACCTCTTTCACTGACCCCAGAATCTATGATATAATCAGCGTTCCTGGAAGTGGAGTGGAAAGCATTTGGGAGCCCTTAAAATAGCTAAATAAAGGAAAAATAGCACTTTTCAAGCTGTCTCGGAATATATTCCCTTAGGGAACATCTTTTTTGTGAATGAAGTTTAGGTTTGTGTACCTATGCTTTTCATTTTAGAATATAAAATGTTCTACAATTTTTAAAGGTGGAAAATTATGTGATATTTTTAAAAAGCCAGACTTTTGTGGCATTGGTCCAAAGGCCTCTTCAAGTCCTTCAGAAAAAAGGCCAGATACAAAGCTATCTGAAAACACAACACAGAAGCAAAACGGAAAAAGATGTGAATTTCTAATGTAAGAGTAAATAGCATCATTTGAGCTAGTTTCTCATTAGCGGTGATCAGAACAGAACATTACCAATGCCAGGGGACTCTATTTCAGAGATGAAAAGGCAAAGAAACACTTAGATGGTGAGACAAGAACCAGATGGAGAGACAGCGACTTGGCAGCATTAAAAGAAAAACTAGACAAATTAAATTTAACAGAATTTAATTGAGCAAAAAAAAAAGGAAAAAAGAAAAAAATCTGGCAGCCCTGAGAATCAGAACAAATTCAGAGACTCAGGGTCGGATAAGATTTATGGACAGAAAAGAAAGAGTCGTGTACAGGAAATAGAAGCGAGGCATAAAAACAGCTGCATGGGTTACAGCTCCAGGCGGTGCCTTATTTGAACACGATTCGAACAGTTGGCTGCCTGTGATTGGCCGAAGCACAGCTGCTGCGACTGGCTGAGGCTCAGCTATTGTTGCAGAAGCACTTCTAGTTAGGCCTTCCATTTGTTTACATGCTAGTTAGGTTGCAGTTGATATGTAAGAAGTAAAGGATGTGAGTATGGAGGCTTTCTCAGGCCAAATTTAGTTTAACAATTACCCCCTTTTGGTTAGCCTCTCAATGTTGATTCTCTGCCACAATCATAAATGACTTATTTGGTCTCAGTACGAAATTCACAAGTCACGATGTCACACCAGTAGAATAATTCTTTGTTATTGCTGATTTACTTGTAGTGAGACCATTTAATGCTTGATGGATGACTGTATACAAATCATTTAAGACTTGAGAAGATACAGTGCACCAGGGGACTACTATGACCATTAAAAGGGTAATATCAAAAGACTAGTCTGTGGTAGTGGTGCCAGCCAGCCTGTAGTCCCAGCTCCTTGGGATGCTTGAGCCCAGGAGTTCAAATCCAGCCTGGGCAACATAGCCAGACCCCATTTCTTAAAAAAAAAAAAAAGACCGGAATGTACTCCTTAACAAGAGTTGTTATAAAATGGACTCAAGGAACCCAACTGAATCAAACAAGTCAAAGCTCAGGAAATGTAGGCAGTTCAACAATTTTTGACTCAAATTTGTTATAGTCCTTGTTTGGGGTGTGATGGTGATTAAAGACCATAGCTCGTTATAAAATGGCCTGATTTAAAGAGATATCTATTTTTGTTGTTACTCTGGTAACACAAGTCATAATAACCTGGAGATCTACTAGAAGAATATGAAGATTAGAAAACCTTGGAAAACCCAAGCTTGCCATCCACTATTCAGCATGCCTGCAAACCACCTGCTAACCATCTGCTCCCATGGATATATCATGTCTTCCTTTCTCTTCAGAGATTTCCTTAAGGTATCCAGTGGCAGTGTCTAAGGAAACAACAGTATCAGCCACCTTTCAAATTGAGCTTTCTATAGTGACAAAAACAGGGGAGAAATAGGTACAACATTCAGTTGTTCAATACCAAACATAAGCCCCCACCTGGAGCAAAAAGGAGACTTAAGCTGCCTGATGTTCCATTAAGTGTTTTTGTTGAACGCATATGTTATCATACACCTTTCAGAGAGTGGCTTCTGCCTGTTTGAAACCCTAGGAGGTCTGATTGGCTACAAAATCTAAGATTTTTCCCAAGTTATGGATTAGCTTTAAATTCCATACAACCAATTCCTCACTACTACCAAGAGAATGCCACTGGAATCTTTCCTCAGTGGAAACTAGCTTATCTTTGTCTATTTCAAAGTTGGCACTAATTCTGGTAACTGACCGCTTTGGCCTCTGATTATAGAAGCTATTACGGGAACTTTCAGACGAGGCTATTTGAAAAGCACAAGTGAGCCAGGCCAAATAGCAAGATCCAAACCAGTAAGGAGGCGGAACTACATAAGCAGACTCTACCCAGGTCCAACACAGGCCCTCAGGGGTTGGAAAACAGGGCCACTCAGTTGCATTTAAGCAGGGGTCAGTTAAATTTGTTCACCCATAAATATGCATGGCTCCTAAACAAGGTCCAGTGGGAAATTTGCTTTTTTTGTTGCCTTTGTATAACATAAGGTAAGGGTGTATAATCACATTTAGTGAAAAAGGACCCTACTGGATTGAATCCAGTGGCATTATACAAGCAATTACTTGTTCCCACATAGGTAATTCCTAGGTCTTCAGTGTGTAGTACCCGGAAGCACAATATTCCTCCTGCAGGCATCACTCCGATAGGTTTAGAGTGTTGTTTCTAATAAGTGCAGGAAAGCAAGTAGCAGCGATGTTTGGAGTATCAAGGATAGCTTTCCACTCTTCTTCTGGAATTTCAGGGTGACTCTCACTGGGAACATGGAGAGGCATTGACACCAGTGGAATTGTTTTCCGATTGTGGCCTTAGCCCACAAACCCAATTGCTTTTTCCTTTTTTTTTTTTTAAGATATGGCGTCTCACTATGTTGCCTGGGTTGGACTTGAACTTCTGGGTTCAAGTGATGCTCCTGCCTCGGCCTCCTGAGTAGCTGGGACTATAGGTGTATGCCACCGCACCCAGCTATGCTCTGGTTCTGTGCTAGAGCATAAACTAGAGCTAAAGCTACTCATTGATTATGGTCCCATGGATTTCCCTATAGGGAAAAGGAAAAGATTAGGACAGCAGGAAATGAAGGGAAAAAAAGCCTAAGGCTTTCATGATGGCGGAGAAGTCTTGATCTATGACCTTGGAAATCTGTCCAAATCTAGGATGTCATCTGTTTCTGGGAAGAAATGTTTCTGGTCAGCTTTACCTTAAAGTCCTCCACAGGCACACAGTTCCAAGAGTCTGAAGGGACCCTTTTGAGTTGCGAGCTGTGGACCCAAGTTTTGAAGCCCTGAAGCTTCACTGCGATGTAGGTGGCGAGAAGAACTTGGTATGGTCCCTTCCAGCAGGGTTCAAGGGCAGTCTTCCTCTGATGTCATTTTCAGAAGACCCAATCTCCAGGTTCTAGACCATAAAGGGTTTGATTGTCCTCAGCTGGTGGATCACAAAAAACTTCCTTTACCTGGTGAGAACATACTTTGGCATAATGCTTTAAAACCGTGTAGCATTTAGTCATATCAGAGTTTAGGAGAGTGGGAGATGCATGAGGTTCTATTATTAGGGGCATAGGCCTTCCAGCGACTATTTCATAAAGGGTCAACTTGTGTTTTCCATTGGGAGTAGATCAATTGTCATTAAAGCCAGTGGTAATACCTTTGGCCAAGACAACCCAATCGACTCAGTTAACTTTGCCAATTTCAGTTTTCAAATGCCATTTGTTCTTTCGACCTTTCCAGAAGACTGGGAATGATAGGGATAATGGTAGTGTCACTGTATCTGTAATACCTTATTTAACTGCTTTATAACTTGCCCTGTAAAGTGAGCTCCCCTATTGCTGGAGATTTCTCCAAGGATGCCCTATAAAGAAAACACATTTTATAATAATTTATTAGCTACTGTCACTGCATTGGCTTTTGTACATGGGAAAGCCTCTACCCAACCAGAAAACATACAAACCATCACACCCCATTGAGGGTGGCAACTGAATGAAGTCGATCTGTAAACGTTCACATGGTCTGTCAGGTGGCAGAAATATACCACCTGAAGTTTTGATTGTTTCCCTGGGATTATGAGTTTGAAAAACCAAACATTGGATATAAATCATTTTAGCAATTTTAGAACAGTCACCCCACCAATATTTTTTCATAATTTTGGATCATTCTATTGGTTCCATGATGAGTTGTGGAGTGTAAAGCTTCTAACAGTGGAAACTTCAAAGACTCAAGAAGGACCACGTGGCTGTCTGGGACCTCTGTGAGTCCCCACTTAAATTGAATTTACATCCTTTTAGATACCAATTTTATTTTTCCAAATCAGATGCATTGCACTATTTATCAAATAGGTCACCATAAGAGAGTTGACTTGGATCAATCTTACAGAGTTCACTCAAGTTGCATGTCCTAACACTTTCAGCACTAGCTGATTTAGCATAAAAATCTGCTAGGGCCTTCCCATGATATTCAGGTTCAGTTTTACAGGTTGAGCTTCAATCTTAACAATGGCAATCTGTGAAAGTAGTAGGACAGCAGAAAGGAGTTCATCTATTTGGAGTCCATTTTTTGATGGGGGTCCTGCTAGAAGTGAGAAACCCTCATTGTTTCCATAAGATGCCAAAATGGTGTAGTACTCCAAAAGCATATCTGCTATTTGTGTAAATATTTACTGATTTGTCCTTAGCTATATGACAAGCTCAGGTGAGGGCAAAAAGCTCCACGGGTTGAGTTGACTTAAATTGAAGAAGAGTTTTCTTCTCTATTAACTCATTTTGGGTAGTAATGGCATATCCTGCCTAAGATTTTCATTCCGAGTTTTTGGCATCAACAAAAAGTATTAACTCAGGATTATCTAATGGAGTATCTTGTAAATCAACACAAGGGGCTATTTCCAAGGCAACACTCACACAATTGTGGTCTTCACCATTGTCAGGCTGAGTTAATAGAGTAGCAAGTTTAAGTAGATTGCAGTATTTTACATGGAGATTAGAGGGAGATGGGAGAACAATTTCCTGAGATAATTAGTCTACTTGCTGGAAAATACTGAGTTTGGTGGGAATTTAGTAGACTTTCCACAGCATGTGGGGCTTGAAAATTAAGTTCACTCATAGCTCAGATGAAGCTTCTACTGCTTTCAGATAATTAGAATAGGTCTTAATTGCTGGATCTAATTGCAGGCTATACTATGCAATGGGCCTATGTTCTCCTCCATGTTCTTGGGTAAGAACTCCTAATGCGTGATTGTTACATTCATGAACAAACAAGGTTAAAGGATTAATGGGTTTTTTAAATTTTTATTTTATTTTTTTGAGACAGAGTCTCACTCTCTTGTCTGGGCTAGAGTGCCATGGCGTCAGCCTAGCTCACAGCAACCTCAAACTCCTGGGCCCAAGTGATCCTTCTGCCTCAGCCTCCCGAGTAGCTGGGACTACAGGCATGCGCCACCATGCCCAGCTAATTTTTTCTATATATTTTTAGTTGTCCGGCTAATTTCTTTCTATTTTTAGGAGAGACAGGGGTCTTGCTCTTGCTCAGGCTGGTCTCGAACTCTTGACCTCAAGCAATCCTCCCGCCTCAGCCTCCCAGCATGAGCCACTGCGCCCAGCCCATAAGATTAATGTAATTTGGAAGCCCTATACCTTGGGGCTGTTGTAAGGTCAGTTTCATTTGCTTACAAGCCTGTCCATGACTCTCTTCCCAGGGTAAAAACTCTGGTACTGTGTTTCATATAATGGCTCATATAATGGTGAGACCATTAAGGAAAAATTCAAAATCCAGGACTACAATATCCTGCAAGTCCAAGAAAATCTCTGAATTGTCTTTCGGTTGCAGGCTGAGGAAAATGTTAAATTGTTTTTATTCTCTCAGGTAAGAGAAAACCTCCTTCAGCAGTCAAGTCATGTCCCATATAGTGAACTTTTTCTCATGAAAGTGGAAGTTTTTTCATTAAAGCCTTGTGATCCTTCTATGTGAGTTGCTGTAAGAAGTAAATTGAGTCAATTCTGGAGCACTTTTAGTGGGCGAGCATAGCAATAGGCCATCTACATACAGAATAAAAGTAGAATTTCAAGGAAACTGTAGGGTTATTAAGTCCTGATACAGTGCCTGGGAAAAATACAAATGGGCTTCAGTAAACCCTCGTGGCATACAGTTCATGTATACTGCTGATTTTTCCAAGTGAAAGCAAACAAGCATTGACTCTAGGAACTGGAATGCTAAAGAAGGCAGAACAGAGGTACAGTACCATGAACTACTTTGAATCAGTGGGTACATTAGATAATAAAGTATTAGGATTTGGGACTACAGGAAAATTTGGTATTATAAGTTTATTAATTGCCTGTAAATGTTTTTTTTTTTTTTTAAAGGCTGGTCAAGTTTGCCTGTAAATCTTGAACAAATCTTCAAACTTGTCCATTCAGTTTTTTTATTTTTTCAGTTTTTTCCACCTCTATTTATTACTTTTAACATTTTGAATAAAATACATTCAGTAAGGTATATAAAGTGCACAAATCATATGTACATCTCAAAAAATTTTTACTTATGTATACACCTGTATACATACCACCTAGATCAGGATTTAGAACATTTCCATCATCCCAGAATGTTTCCTCATGCTCCTTCTCAGTCGATACTTCCATCGGATCTATATATAGCCACTGTCCTGACCTCTACCACTGCAGATTAGCTTTCTGTAGACATGCTTTTCTAGATAAGTAGACATGTTATATTTTATAGAATTGGAAAGGATAAACAAAGGAGCAAAACAAGGAGTGCTAGCTTATTCTGTTTCCAAGAGTATGAAAGTTATTGTGTTTATCAATCACTCGAATATCAAAAAGCCAGGATTTTTTTTCCTTAATGGGAGACATTTTATTACAGATTCAATCTCATTAGTCAAAATTGGTCTGTTCAGGTTTTCTATTTCTTCTTGGTTCAGTCTTGGTAAGTTGTTATTATATGTGTCCAGGAACTTATCTATTTCTGTTAGGTTTTCTAATTTGTTGGTGTATAATTGTTTGTAATAGTCTGTAATGATCCTTTGTATTTTTGTGATATCAGTTGTAATATCTCTTACATTTAATATTTCTGATTTTAATTATTTGGGTATTTTTTTCTTGGTTAGTCTAGCTAATGGCTTGCCATTTTTTTTGTCTTTTCAAAAAACAGCTTTCATTTCATTGATCTTTTATTTGTTTTTTGTTATTATTTTCATTTCTTTATTTCTGCTCTGATCTTTATTATTTCTTTACTTCTACTAACTTTGGGTTTGTTTTTTCTTGTTTTTCTAGTTCCTTGAGATGCATCATTAGGTTGTTTATTTGAAAGCCATGTTCCCTCTGGCCCAGGGGAGCAGTTTATCTCCAGGTTGGCTCTTCTCACATGGCCTGGGCTGCAAGTAGACTTTCTGGTAACAGCAACAGTGGCCTGCCCTGTCTGTACAGCCTGTTTGATCCTGCGACTTTGGTGGCACCCCATTTCTTTCTTTCTTTCTTTCTTTTTTTTGAGACAGAGTCTCACTCTGTTGCCTGGGCTAGAGTGCTGTGGCGTCAGCCTAGCTCACAGCAACCTCAAACTCCTGGGCTCAAGCAATCCTTCAGCCTCAGCCTCCCAAGTAGCTGTGACTACAGGCATGCACCACTATGCCCAGCTAATTTTTTCTATTTTAGTTGCCTGGCTAATTTCTTTCTATTTTTAGTAGAGACAGGGGTCCACTCTTGCTCAGGCTGGTCTTGAACTCCTGACCTCAAGCAATCCTCCCACCTTGGCCTCCCAGAGTGCTAGGATTACAAGCATGAGCCACCACGTTGGGCCTAGTGATGGCCCATTTCACAAAGAAAGAAGCTAGCGTTGCCAAATTTAGCAAAACATAAGATAAAATCAAAAGAGAAGATGTCCAGTTAAATGTGAGTTTCAGACAAATGACAAATAATTTTTTAGTGTTAGTATGGCCTGATCTTATCTGTGATTCATAAGGAGGCTCAAGCCCAGGGAAGTGAAGTGGCCCGTGAGATCCCCCAATAGGAAACCAGCCACTCAGCCAAGGATGTGCCGCACCCCACGCCTGCCAGCCAGTCCAACTTGGCCACCGTGGCTGGCTGTGTCTATCCTGCTGTGGCTCCTGCCCCAGGATCATAGGTGCTCCCCCTGTAGGTTGTGAGGATGATGGTAGAAGAGGGGATAATGATCTAACCCCACCATGAAAGGAGGAGGCAGATGCTCTACAGCAGTGATTTTCAGAGCCTGGTCAGTGCCAGCAGCAGCATCTGTGATGGGTAATTTTACATGTCAACTTGACTGGGCCACAGGGTGCCCAGTTATCTGGTCAAATTAGGTGTGTCTGTGAAGGTGTTTTTGGATGAGATTAACATTTGAGTAGGCAGACTGAGGAAAACAGATTGCCCTCCCCAATGTGGGGGGGCCCTGTCCAATCAACAGAAGGCTCGAGTAGAACAAACAGCTGACCCTGCCTGAGTAAGAGGAACTCCTCCTGCCTGACTGCCTTTGAGCTGGGACGTCATATTTTTTCTGCCCTTGGACTCCAAACATCAGCTCTTCTTGGATCTTGAGCCTGCAGGCTTCCAGACTGGAACTACATCATCAGCTTCCTGGGTCTCCAGCCCCCTGAGTGCAGATATTGGGACTTGTCAGCCTCCACAATCATGTGAGCCAATTCCTTATGATAAATCTCTTCACACACACACACACACACACACACACACACACACACACCTATTGGTTCTGCTTCTCTGGAGAACCCTGACTACTACAGCATAACCTTGGACCTTGTGAGAAATGCGCATTTTCTGGGGTCCTAATCAGACCTACTGGATCAGAACCTCTGGGCAGGAGGCCAACAATCTGAGTTTCAACAAACCCTGCAGGTGATTCTGCTGCTCACTAACGGTTAAGATCTGCTGCTCTAAAAATGACCATTGGGGTAGAAGAGGGAGCTCAAACCCATGACTGAGTTCTTTCATCTTTCACGGGGATATTCTTGGGTTTCACTGAGCACCTAATTTGGTTTCATCTATCTATAAGTGGGTACAAACATTTGGTCTTCTAAGTAGCCTGGACTTTGGGGTGAGGGGGATGCAGAGGGAGACGGGGGTTGAGGCAGAGTCTCTGGGATTGCCCAGGCCACACCTTTCCCTTCCATGTGCTAAGGGCTGACCTTGATTTAATAAGGCAACTTTTGGAGACCGATACATTACTCTAGTAACCCAGGTCAAGGCTGGCTTTAATCTCCTGGGGCATCTGCTGCCATGCTGTCCTCCACTCTGTCCACTTACCCTGTTTCTAAAAGATTTTACCGCCCAGTCTGCAGCACCTGGTATTCTTGCGGGTTCTATCTCACACTGTGAAACATTTCTGAACAAATCTCTTCACCTTTCTGGGCCTGTCTCCCCATCTGTAAGACAAGGAGTTTAACCCTGGCTTTCCAGGGAAATTAAGGATGGAATAGGAAAGTGTTTGGCAAGCTTCTGCAGGCTGAGCACACGGGGTGGAGGGTTGTTAAAATCCCACATTCACTCCCTTCTGGTGGCCACTGATATCCAGGTGTCCCCAGAAGGGTGGGAACGACTGGCTGGGCTGTGTCAGGCTCATACACTGAACAGCATGAAAGGGCTCTGCAGCAGGTCCCGGCTGCAGCCATAAGCACCTCTTGCACCATAGTGTTCTGTAGACCCTACGGTGGTGGAGGTGTCTGTCAGTGGTGGGAAAGGCTGCCACGTGGAGTTTGCGGCCAATCCTAGTGAAGAATCATCCCAGTGCAGACAGCTGGGTTCTGGAGCGAGGCCAAGCCCTCTGCAGTGGAGAACTAAATGCCGTTTGCAAAACAACTGGCATGCTTCTGGGTCCCCAGACAGACAGAACACCTGAGCATGGGACACCAAGTGACCATGAAGCCGAAATTGCCCATTGTGAACCTAGTCCCATCAGAACCACCAAACCATATGGCTGAGCAGGCCTAGCCTCAGCCCCCAGGGAGATGGCGAAGGCCCCTCTGGCGCTGAGCATGAGCAGGGCCAGGGCACACTCAAGCACGTAGCCCAGAACCCCGACAGCGCCTCCCTCTGCGCACGACCAGCTGACGGAGGAGAAAGAAGCCCAAGCTGCTCCAAGAATAGCTTCACTCGGGAGGTGAGTGTGCACTGAAAATGGATGGCCACTCACTGCAGCCTCTAGTGGACAACATAGGTTAGAGCATAAATGCAGTTGTTTTTCATTCATTCATTCTCTCAATTGTATGTTACTTTGATCCATTCATTCGCTCCTCATAAAGCTTAGGGACTGACACTTTTATTCAAGTCTTCCCTCTAGCGACCCTTCCCAGCAGCATTTAAAATGCTTTTGTCTCATTTACCTTATAAGGGAACAAACTTGACTCCACTTCCCTCTCTTATCTGTTGCCCATCTCTCTTCTCCTCTTTACAGCCAAACTTACAAGCGCTGACACTAGGCTTCTCAATTCCTCCCCTCCCCAGACCTCCTCCACCCATCCCCTCCCCTCAGGCCTCTGCCCCAGCCCTGCCTCTGAATAGCCACTGCCTCCCAGACCTGGGTCACGTCTCCCTTCTCTCCACCCTCACTGCCAGCCTCCCTTCCTGTCACCGCTCCCAGCTTATCTCCCTGTAACTATTTTTGTCCCTTGGGTCCATCCCCCACATGATAACCAGGATGATTTTTTAGTAGCATAAAAGTCAGCATTACACGTGCTATGTTAGTCACCCAGGGTTGCCATAACAAAGTACCACAGGCTGGGTGGCTTAAACAACAGAAATTTATTTTCTCACAGCCCTGGAGGCTGGAAGTCCAAGATCAAGGTGTCAGCAGGTTTGGTTTCTCCTAAGGCCTTCCTCCTTGGCTTGCAGGTGGCCACTTTTGCCCTGTGTCCTCACATGGCCTTCCCTCTCTGCATGAGCTTGCCTGGTATCTCTTCCTCTTCTCATAAGAACACCAGTCCTGCTGGCTTAGGGCCCTATCCTGTGACCTTATTTAACCTTAATTACCTCCTTAGAGGCCCCATCTCCAGATATTGTCACATTAGGGCTTTAACGTACTAATTTTAGGGGGACACAGTTCAGTCCCTAACACTTGCCCACACATTTCTGTTGCTCTTAAGATGGAACAAACCCTTTATAAGGTCTATGAGGCCCTGTGTGATCTGGTCCTTGCCTATTTTCCAGTTTCATCTGGTCAACTCTCCGCTTTTCTTCTGTTTATTTCTCAGTTCCTCAAATACGCAGGCTTCTTATCTCTCTAGGACCTTAGTACAGGCTGTTTCTTCTGCCTGACACAGTCCCTTATACCACCCTTCCCCACTCCCTTAGTTTGCATAATGCCTTTATTCCTCAAAATTTAGCTCACATCTTCCTCAGGAAATTTCCCAAGACCCTGACATCAGGTCAGGTCCCCCACTTATATTTTCTCTGCATATGCGTCACTTCTGTGGTACTTGACACCATGGTAATCAAATATTTAACTGTCCAGCTAACCGTATAATGCTTCTCTTCCATCCATAGAATGAAAGCTCCAAGAGAAGAGAGACTACACCTTTTTTGTTCACTGCTATATCCCAGGTACCTAGCACAATACATGGTACACACTAGGTGCTCAAAACATAGGTATCCAAAGAATTCACAAAAGTCGAAGGTGGATTCCTTATTGGACTCTCAGATTAAGAGAAGAACCAAGGATCCATCCCTCTGTGAACCACCTTCTAGCTAGGAAAGCCAGGCTGATGAGAATTATATCATCCTGACCTATTTTGGAAATCGCACAGAAGAATCTAGCTAAAATCTCAATGGTGAATGTTAAAGTTCTATCTCTACCCAAATTGCTCAATCATGGGGGATTGTTTTCAAAGACAGCTGAAGTAATTCATCTCATGCTCCCTTGAAGTGAGTCTTTGCTGCTCCTTCTAACAAGAGGGGCATCTACTTGTCCTCTCCTTAAATCTGGACTGGCCTTGTGACTTGCTGGAGCCAAGAGAATTTGCTGAAAGTGATGCTATGTGAATTCTAGGCCCTGTCTTTGTCTGCTTCCACTCTCTTGGAATGCTGCCCTGAGACGGCCATGTAAGGAAGTTGGGTTAGCCCATTGGAAGGTGAGAGGCCATGTGCAGGGGGATCAGAGAGACTCAGCCAACAGCCAGCACCAACTTCTAGACATGGGGGTCAGACCCACTGGGCCTTCCTGCTCAGCCATTCCTCCAGCTGAAATTAACCACATAAGAGAGCTCAGGAGAGACCAACAGAGGAACCCACAGAATTGGGAGAATTATAAATCTTTGCTGGGTGATTTGTTACCCAGAAAAGGATGACGGAACATCAGTCCTCTTGATTTCCACATGGTAAACCCATTTCCCCTTCTGGAAATAGTCATGATTCCCTCACTGTCACACTCATTGTGACTCATCAGAACCCTCCAAATTGTCACTGTTTCTAACTGTAGATCCAAAAGAGAACACAGACGAGATAAATGATTCACAGCAGGTCTACAAGGGTGACTCTGACCAAGTCTGAACGTAAGGGCATTGTCAGGGACCACAACCTTGCTGAAAGGTGGCCACATTCGCTCACCTAGGACATAGGGCTCCCAAGGTGGGAGCTGGAGGCAGTCAAAATGTACATATATATCCCTGTGGCTGCAATTTCTAAATTTGAAAAGCAACCCAGGACTTTTGTAATATGAAAAGCTTCTTCCTATGGCACAGGTATATATTCTAGAAACTCTTCCACATGTATACACGTTATCCTATTCAATTGCAGCACTGGGCATTGCAGCACTGTTTATATTAGAAAAGAAACTTACAAATAACCCAAATAACCAATAGCAAGAGAATGGAGAAGTGTTCACAAAATGGAATACCATACAGGCAAAATAAATGAACAAGAGCTACATGTATTAATGTAGCTAAATCTCAATATACCAGATCATTGTGTGGAAACAGCAAGTTGCAGAAATTATATAAAGAATAATAATGCTCGTGTAAAAGTTAAAAACATGCAAAACACCACCAGATATTCTTTAAGATACACTCGTATGTAGTAAAGTTATAAATATATACACAGGGATGGTAAACAACATATTCAAGGGAGGAGAAACAGGATGGGGAGGAGTGCATAAGAGTTTCATATGTACCTAAATGATTTGAAATAAATACGAGAAATTCAGAGATTGGCAAAACTGGGTGGCAAAAATTATTCTCTATATTTTTCTTATGCTTAAATCATTATAGGATTAAAAATATAAAAGTTCCCCTTTTCCTCTTTTTACCAGCCAAGTATCTTTTCTGCAGTCCAACCTCTTCAAAGCCAGGCACAAGGGCATATGCCCGTAGTCCAAACTACTTGAGAGGCCAAGGCAGGAGGATCACTTGAGTCTAGGAGTTTGAGTTCAGCCTGGGCAACATAGTGAGACTCTGTCTCTAAAACAAAACAAAACAAAAACCAAAACAATGTCTTCAACATTGCCTTTTTGGACCCCTTCTGCCACTTGGGGTAAAGTAACACAAAGTAAAGAGGTCCG
>NW_012149841.1:2975643-3054290 GCF_000956105.1 Propithecus coquereli | reverse complement strand
ATAATAGCTTAATACAAACAAAGCGGGGCTGCCTCGGTTTCCAGCTCAGTTCTGTGTTGCATCCAGGGAACACATAATTCCAGCTCAAAAAAAAAACTCATAAAAAAGAAAATAAATATGTCTAGGAAACTTTCCCAAAGAGGTGGCAAAGGGGTTCTGCAGAGCAAAGGCACAGTAAAAATCCCCTAGACACCCTCTTCACCCAGCTGGTTCCTGGAGCCCAGGGGCAAGGCAACCTCTCCCTCAAACCTCTCTTCTCTCTTTTCCGAACCTCCCTGCTGGATGGCTCTCTCCTCTCTCACCTTCTCCTCTCTCTTGACTCCTCCTCTGGCCTCCTGGACCAGTCGCTTTCTCCTGGGAGAAGCTCCAGTCGCTTTACAAATGTATGTCCATTCAGCCTGAGGACCCCTTTCAAGTCTCCTCTCCCCGACGATCGCAAAGGGCCTGTGGTCGCAGGTGCACCCAGACTCCACCTGGAAGAGGGGCCTGGGGGAGTGGCTACTGGAGAAGGCGCTCAGTACCGACACATTGTGTCCCTGTCACAAGAGCGCCTTGCTCAGGGTTGTGGTGCCGGTAGATGAGGTACTGCACATCAAAGACCTAACAGCGGCTAACACAAAAGAAGTCCTCAGACTGTTAGTGATTATTCCTGTTTTTGGAATCGTCATTAGTACTGCTAGCAGTATTTCAGTATTATTTATTAGTATTATTATTCCTTGGGATTTGCTTTACTTTGAATTCTAAGAACAGCAGCCAAATGTTATACAGGAAGTTCTAAATCCAACTGTAGTCCAGAGGTTGTAGAGCAGTGCCCATCTGGGGTGAGCCACCATCTGCCCTCTCCTACCTGTGGCCAGGGACATTGCTGTAGTTGGCTCACAGACGTGTGAGGGGAGGGGACTGTCGGGCCGCACTTTCATGAATCTGGGGAGCCCACAGGAGGGCCTTGCCTGTCCCCGCGTGTGCCCTTGCATGCTGGCCAGGACACCAGGCTGTTCCACCTTCTCCCTGCTCCACGTGGACCCTCCTGGGCAGCTCAGCATCCATTCCACCTGGTTACCCTGGTGGCAGCACCGCAGCAGGGAAGCCTCGTCCTTAGGCCCCTTAGACTGGCCTGTCCTACAAAGCCAGCAGGTCTGAAGGGGCAATGATGAGACCACCCCAGAGGACTGTTTCCTGGCCTCGGTTGTGTACCTTGAGAAGTGAATGGGACAAATTGCTCTGTGCTCAGAGGATGGCTCCCAGGATAGCTGCGGGGCCAGCTGCCAGGGCTCGCAGGCATTGGTTCTGGGCACCAGAACTGACTAGCCTGGCTAAGAGAAGACTTGGAGAGGGAGTTGTTTTCCCAGAAGGGAAGGGCTGTCCTGTGATAAGGGAGCAGATCTCTGTGGCTCCGCAGGAGGAGACGTGGAAGCCGTGGGCAGAGCTGCAGGAGGGACGCCTATCAGGACAGTGTGACAGGGGACGCTATTCCTTTGCCCTGGGGGGGGGGAGCGTGTGTGCACATGTGATGGGAGGGGCTGTGCAAGCAGGGCCCAAAGCCCCCGACTCAGGACCTATAGGCAACAGTCACCCAGCACTCACCATGGGGTAGGCGCCGTTCTAACACTTTACATGCAGTGACTCATTTAATGCACAGTAACCCACTGAGTGAGGCACTATTAATTCCCCCAATTTATAGATGAGAAGCCGCGGACGCTGATGCCCAGACCACACAGCTAGCCTCTGCAGGGGGGAGGCAAGGCTGAAGTCTGGCTTCCAGTACCCACGCTCCATTTAACTGGCAGCATAGCAGGACAAGCCGAGGGTGGAGCTTCTCACTTGCATGTTCAGACGACTCACCTGGAGATCTCGTTAAAATCCAGATCCGGATTCTGTAGGGCCTGGGCTGGGCTGGGGCCTGAGATTCTGCATTTCTAATAAGCTTCCAAGAAGTAATGCTAATGTTGCTCGTCCATGGACCACACTTCCAGTATCAAAAGCCTAGGGGCCCACTGAATCCTTCCAGCTACAGGGCTCTAGGGGTGCCCTTGAGTCGGAGAAGAGCAGAAGCTTTAAGTGGATGGTGGTGGGAGGGAAGAGGGCAGGGCAAGGGCAGGGCGGGGCTTCAGGTGAATGACTCACCTCCCAGATGGATTCAGATCCAGCGACCCCCATGGCTCCTTTCTCACAGCCAGGCACGTGCCCTCCTCATCTCTTATCTGGTGACCCAGGAGGAGGGGCATGAAGTGCGAGACGGCCTCAACACACACGCACGCACTCCTCTTGTTGGACCTGGCAGCACGATCTGTCCAGGGGCCGAGGACAGTGCACCCAGAACCTCAGCTGCCAAGGCCTTTCTCTGAGGCTTCTACCTAGTGTGAGAGGAGGTGACACCTGGGAAGTGGGGACATACCTACCGTGGGCCCTGTTGTTTTCTCAAATCTGTCCCCTCCTCTCCACCCTTGCTCTGCCTGATGACCAGAGAGGTCTCCCAGTCTAGAGCCTGTTTCCCTACTTCTCCCCTCTTTGAGCCATCCCCATGCTGCTGCCACCATGGCCTCATGGAACAAAGCATAACATGTCACCCCCCCTCCCCCCCGCTCAAAACTTCCCGTGGAATGACACATTTACATTAAAAAATTCATTGACTCTCCATTGCCTCAGTTTAAACTACTTGCCTTCTCTACACAGAAGAGTTAACACAGCAGGCCTCGCTGCTTCCAGGGCTGGCCCTCGCCTGGATTTTGGGATGATCCCCACCATTAACTGATAAGCCTGGCTCGCTGTGCCCAGACTGTTTCTACGAACAATATGGTTTATGCTGAACACCTGCTTTCTTTCTGAAAGTCTGGAATTTGGGTACATGCCAGGCAGAGGCTCCCCTGAATTAGTCAGGGTTCTTCAGAAAACAGAGCAGAACCATAAAAAGGGGCAGAATGGATGGTGGGAACTAGCAAGTTCAAAATCTGCAGGGCAGACTGTCAGGCTGGAAATGCAGAGTTGACACTGCAGTCTTGGGCCCAAATTCCGCAGGGCTGCAGGCTGGAAACGCGGGCAGGTTTCTTTGCTGCAGTTTTGAGGAGAATCCTTTCTTAGGGAAATCTCAGTCTTTACTTTAAAAGCCTTTAATAGATTGGAGGAGGCCCACCCATATTGTAGAGGGCAATCTAATCTGCTTTACTCAAAGTCTGTTAATTTAAATGTTAATCACATCTAAAAAATACTTTCACAGCAATATCTAGGCTGGTGTTTGAAAGTTGACACATAAAATTAACCATCACAGTCCCCAATAAAAACCCTGGGCACCGAGTTTCTAACGAGCTTCCTTGGTTGGCAATGTTTCACGTGTGCTGTTGCAACTCATTGCTGGGGGAATTAGCGTGTCCCGTGTGATGCCGCTGGGAGAGGACTCTAAGTGAGGATTCTTAAGAACAATTCCCCTCGTACCTGGTTTTCCCAGACTTTGACCCATGTGCCTTTTCCCTTTGCTGATTTTGCTTTGTGTCCTTTTGTTATAATGAATTATAGCTGTGAGTACAATTCTATACTGAGTCCCATGAGTCTTCCTAGTGAATCTTCAAGACTAGGGGTGATCTTGGGCACTGTCGCTCGATTCACCTTCAGATGCTTTGATCTGGGCCTGGCCAGCCTCCCCAGTTCCAGTAACTGCCACGTTATACCCGCCATTCCTCCCACGCGGAGCTATGTGCTATGTGCTATGCTATCTCATGCCTCCATGTCTAGAGTGCCCCCTTCTCTCTTGGCTTGGCTAACTTTCATGCAACCATCAGGAACTCAGCTTGTTCAGGTGATCCATTGCTGTGGAACAAACCATCCCAAAACATAGTGGCATAAGACAGTAACAATTTATTATTTCTCATGATTTTGTGGGTTGGTTTGGGCTACTTCCCACAGGGTTGGCCGGGGTTTTAGGGAGGAGAATTCAAAAGGCCCCATCCACAGAATTTGCAGCTAGTGCTGTCCACCAGCTAATACCTTAGCTGAGGATATTACCCAGGAGCCCAAATCTCCTCCATTAATGGGTTTTCTCCACGTGGCTAATTGCATTTCCTGAAAGCATGGCGGCTAAGTTCTAAGAAGAAGCAATTCAAAAGGGCAAGCCCCAATGTGCAGGTAGTGATCAAGCTGCAGCTTGCATGATTCATGCAGTGAATGCTGATGTCCCCTTGGCCTAAGCTAGTTACATGGCCAAGCTCAGAATCATCACAGGAGGGGACTATGCAAGATGAACGCTGGGGGGTGTGGTTCACGGGGGCCACCAGAGTGCAATATACCACATAGTTCAAGCCCCCTCTGACCTCCTCGGGCCCCACCCCTGCCTGCGCTTCTCCGTCACAGCACCCGCCACACTAGATGGGAATAGTTTAACTGCTATGAGTATCGTGCTATATTGTCACTTCTCTTTATGGATTGGAGCTCCTCTGAGGGCAGGGACTGTATCTAATTCCTCCCAGTATCCCAATCCTGGCCCCGAGTATGTTTGCAGAATGAATGGTTGAATGAGAGCAGCAACCATTATCACCTCCTTCACATTTGCCAGGGTCAAGCCCGATCCCTGCCTCATCCAGACTTAGGAAGTTCAACAGCTGTGAGATGCCAAGTATACAAAGTCCCTGAGTTCCCGAAAACATGGCAGTTAGGTCCTATACCTAGGTCCCTGGCATACAAGAGGCACCTGACAAACATTAGTGGAATGAATAAACGAATGAATGAATGAATGAGTCAACTTTCTAGGCATATCATTGAGATTTCCAAGCTACAAACTTATTTCTTTTTCTTTTTTTTTTTTTTTTTTGAGACAGAGTCTCACTCTATTGCCCTGGCTAGAGTGCTGTGGCGTCATCCTAGCTCACAGCAACCTCAAACTCCTGGGCTCAAGCGATCCTCCTGCCTCAGCCTCCCGAGTAGCTGGGACTACAGGCATGCGCCACCATGCCCGGCTAATTTTTTCTATATATTTTTAGTTGTCCGATTAATTTCTTTCTAATTTTAGTAGAGACGGGGTCTCGCTCTTGTTCAGGCTGGTTTCGAACTCCTGAATTCAAACAATCCGCCTGCCTCGGCCTCCCAGAGAGCTAGGATTATAGGCGTGAGCCACCGCGCCGGCCCAAACTTGTTTCTTAAACATACATTGTGATCAAGCTGAGCAGAAATCACATGACCCCAGAGTCCGAAGTTCTATCAAACAGTTGTCAACAAGAGAGATTTTCAGTTCTCTCCTTTCTGACTGAGGACCCTTAGGAAAAACGGTGCCTTGCTGAGCCCTGTTCCACCCACCAGTGCGGCTGCAGCAGAGCACAGGGTCCTCCCACAAACGTGTCCTCTGCTCCCCACATTCACTGTTTCTGAGCAGCAGCTCCTAATATAGGTTCCAGCTCATGCCATAAATAGCCACAGACACATCTTCAGTGGTAATACACTGGAGTGTGGAAATGCATTGGGAACTAAACTCCTCCCTATTGCAAAATTCTGACATCATAAGAGAACACAAGAAGTGAATCATCTGTGTATAAATATACTTTGATTAGATCATTTGCTTTCAAGACTAAAAAAAGGAAAGAGAAAAAACTTGATGTTCCATTCCCCTCTGGATGGGCCTTAGGGGGTAAGGTGTCCCACCTCCGTGTATGCTAATCCTCTCTCGGCTGTGATTTATTCTTACTTAGGAACACCTTCCTCTAGGTACTGTTCTTTGGAATATTTCCTCCTTTAGACCTCACTTTAACACATTAACTACCATGTGAGTTGTATTTAACTCACGCTAGGTTTGAGCCTGGGGCCTCATGAAGCAAAACCTGGGCAAAACCCTGCGGTTGGTTCTTGAAAATCTTACTTGTTGATGTTCTTATTGTTACAATTAATATTGACAAATTAATTCTAAAAACATGGATCAAATGCATAGAAGTCAATAAATTTGGGTTTTCACTAAATTTTTTTATTAAATTAGAAAGGATTGTTTTGTTTTCAAAGTTTTTATTCTATTTTAGTTATAAAACACCATGGCCCCAACGAAAAAATTTGTTTTTTTTAGTGTGACAGTCAATGTGTTAAGCAACTAAGATAAAAGAAAGTCTTGAATAATAAAACTAAATAAAAAGGGTTCTTTTTTGCTTTATAAATGGGTTTTCTTCACTTTATACAAAGTTGACAGTATTATTTTCAGCAGATGAGCTCCCCCTTGATCCGTGCAAAATGGAATTCATCTAGTTCAGGGGCCACAGACTAGTTCTGTTGGCTAAATCTAGCCCGCTCTGCCTGTGCGTTTTTTGAACTGCACAGTAGTTTATTTTTAAATCCTGAGCTTCTATAGCTGAGTTATGGGACGTTCTCCAGTTCTCCACAATTACTATTGCTACTTAATGTCTTACATACAGTTATGTTGCCTGCCAGACCCCTGCAGTTGTCTGAGTTGCCCACCTCTGAGTTCTACCTCTCATCTTACAAATGGGGAAACTGAGGCCTAGAAAGGCTGATTTGTTCAAGGCTGTGGAACTAGGAAGTGCCAAGGCTAAAAAGCAGGTCTCCAGCTTTGCAGCACGGGCCTCCCCTCTCCTGCTCACTGCATCTACACACCACTTTCTCATAGCTTTGACACAATTGGTACACATGTGCAATTGCAGCATCCACCACAGACCAGAGAGCGTTTGCTGGGGTGCGTTTTGCAGGGACAGCACTTATGTAATGGCGAGTTCTTGTGAGCTTCCTCTTTCCTTTCTGCCCTCCCATTTCTCAGAGGAGACAAACCTCACACTTGGCTGTCATCAGGCAAGCCTCATGCATAGAAGGAAGATCATTTTTCTTCTTCTGCCTATTGCTGTTCTCCCCATGAAAGGCCAGGCAGGCTCTGCTTGACCTTTCTCCACATAAAATCAACCAGTAAATGCTTCAGGTGGTACAAATGGCTTCTGTTTCTTCTGGGAAAATCCTACTTGACATTCAAGACCCGCTCAAACTTTATCTCCAGTCGGAAGCCATCTCCGCCCTTCACTTACATGTTTGTAATGTCAGGAACCACAGTGGGTGTGTGCGTGTGTGTTTATGTGTTTGTCCTCACCATTCCTGCCTCCACCTCCCCTTCTTCACTCTCTCCCCACAATCCACGTCTACTGAATTGAATGGAGAGGACTGAGGTTCATGGGAGACTTCCCCAAAACAATCAACACCCACCACCTTCCTACCAAAATTGAACAAGGACTAGCTTTTGATTCTCTTTTTAGGAAAGGAAAATAGGTCACCACGCAAACAGGCCCAAACAGCCTCTCCTGTTCAAGAAAACGCTGTCTGGTGCTGGACATGAGCGCTGGAGAACTTTGAGGAGGGGGCGGAAGTAGGGAAAGAGACTGAAGGGTTCTTGGGGGTGGCAGGTTTAGAAAGCAGTGAGTGAATGCGGGAGGGGAGGCTTCAAATTCCCCAAACCTCAGTGCTCACCTGAGTATCTGAGCCCCTTTGAAAGCCAGTGGTGAGTTCAGGACAAATCAAAGGAAATCCTACTGGCAGGAAGATGAACAGAGTTTAGGAGAGTCAGTGGTGACTCTCCCTGAGAGAATGGTGCCTGAAGGAGACACCAGGGAGCCACCTGAACTTCTGAACATTTCAGAGCAGTGCTATCCAATAGAAATATAATGTGAACCACATGTGTAATTTTAAACTTTCTAGTTGTCACATTAAAAAATATAAAAAGAGTCCAGGTGCAGTGGCTCATGCCAGTAATTCCAGCATTTTGGGAGGCTGAGGTGGGAGGATTGCTTGAGCCCGGGAGTTCAAGACCAGCCTAGACAACATAGCAAGATCCCGTCTCTACAAAAAATTTAAAAATTAGCCAGGCATGGTGGCATGTGCCTGTAGTCGTAGCTACTTGGGAGGCTAAGGAAAGAGGATTGCTTGAGCCTAGGAGTTCGAGGTTCCAGTGTGCTATTATCATGCCACTACACACCAGCCTGGGCCATAGAGCAAGATCCCATTTCTTAAAAAAAAAAGCAAAAAGGTGAAATTAATTTGAATAATATATATCTACTATATCTAAAGTATTACCATTTCAACATGTAATTTATATAAAAATATAAAAATGAACTATTTTACATGTTTTTCGATCTAAGTCTTCAAATTTTAGTGTTTATAGTAACAGCGCATGTCAATTTGGACAATAAATTTTCATCAAAAACAGTCTGTATTTAGATTTCATAAAATTTCCGGTTGAAAAAGTAGATTCACATTCCTCAGTTGTTTCAAACATCCCTAAAAGTTTCCCCTAAACTTAATCAAACATCAGTTTTTAAATGTATTTAAAAATTAAATAATGTTAAACCCAGTTCCTAAGTATTCCTAGTGACGTTTCAAGTACTTAATAGCCACATGTGGTTACTGGCTACTGCAGTAACAGTGCAGTTCTGGAGAGATCTGAAGTGGCTCATTGCCCACTTCCTGTTCCCCTCGGCCTGGCCCTGGGCTGGACAGATGGGGTGTCTGATCAGAGCTCAACGCTCACGTTCCTAAGTTTAACAATCTAGCTGCCGTGGTTCTCTTAAGAATCCAGCCTTCTTCCTACCCCTGGGTCACACTGGGTCACAATCTCAGGGCAGGAGAAGGCTATTTCGCCTGCTGTTGAAGCTGCTTGAGGGCTCCTCAGCTATGTAACTCATGGATGAAGGGGCACTTCATTGGCTTGATGGGACTGCCTCGGCTCTTCCCTGTGCAATAGTATGGCTCGTTTTAGAACCTTTCCATTTTTAAAGCTCATTGCATAGAGATGGAAGATTGACAAATTTCCTAGAGACTTTAAGCTACTCCTTAAATTAGAAAAAATTTAAAAATCAAATGGCTGTCAGGAATGTCTGTTGCATTGCTTGTTCCCGGTAAATGCTTACTGGTAAATTATTATTACTTCTAACTATACCAGAGGGGTATCCAACAATGGCCTTCTTAACTGGGGAAAAATGGAATGATTTTTGTGGTTAAAGCTGTTTTACATTTCTGTACATTATAATTAGGGAAAAATAAAGTCTATTGGTTTGTAAGTTAGTGAGGTTCCACAGACTATCTTTTTCTTCTACTCACTTTAAAAAGTTACTATTTAACTAGGAAGGAATTTGTTTTTTAAAGTGTATGTGAAAAAGTTATATAAGTGTACAAATATATACGTAAAGAATTTCTAAAGAATCTACTTGTAAAACATTCTTTAGAGTTTTTACATCCTGTGAAAAATTTTAAAATGAAAATATTCATAAAATGCATACGCATGCTTTTTGACTAAAGATTTTTTTATAATTTCCACAAGGTGGCACTAAAATCTAATGAAAACTCCAATCTTTGGTCTGGTCTCTGAGGAGTGGGGAGTGATTTACAGAAGATACTGGGAAAAAAAACAACCAAATAAATTAGGTTGAAGATTGGACATAGCTTAATAGCCTCCTTTTGTCTGAAAGGTAATTTTCCTCTCTCACTGTTGTGGGTATATTATATCAAACAATGAATCTATATGTTAATAAAATTAATTATTAAAATGACTTGTTCTTATAGAAGAATTGTATTTTATTCTTGTCTTTCAGTGGAAGTACATTGTGAAGGGTGAGGGAGAGGGGAAAGAATTGTATGGCATATCACCTAGTTTGGAAAAGTTTACCCTGTCAATGGGGCAGTCTTGGAAACAGCCAGTCTCTGCAAAGCTTGTTCAAGTATCCTGGGGGAAAAAAAAACAGAAAAATGAATACCATGAAAAGAAGTTGCTGCAGAACACAGATTTTTCTATTTGTTTACTTTGGCATATTTACCAACTGCATATTTTTAGAAATTATTGCGATATTGACATTTGAACTTAGAACACCTCATACAATATGTCTGGAAATCGGGAAATGAGAGAATTTAATCCCTTTTCCTGATTCTTTGTTTTTAAGTTTTTAAAAAAAATACATGGTAGAAAGCTTTAATTGTTTTATATTTTCTTAATATTTGAAGTTTAAGGACATAGCCAAGATTCCCAGGCTATATTAAGACCAAGGAAAGCAGTGTTAACAATACAGCTATAAAAGGTTTTGACTAAAAGAGGAAAAACTGGTGTAGATAAGATTTTTCAGAATAGGCTAACTAAAAAAAAAAAATTAAAAAAAAATTTCCAGATTGGAGTCTTAAACCAATGACCAAAAAAACTTTACTTCCTGACAGATTAGTTCCTTAGATCTGGAAAACAAAAACAAACCAACAAAAAGCTGGGCATTTAGTGGAGTTAATTCAGTGTGAGGGAAGCACGGTGCTTCTGGTCATTTGAATGGGATGTTCCCTGTAGGATGGGGGTGAGCAGCACTACTGTCTTATTTGACCTGATTGCATCGTTGGAGCCATATGGAGCCCTAGATCTTAACATACGAATTGTATGTGAAAACACCGGGGCTCCTCACGGCTGGCTGCATGGGTTTGGTTGGATGATCGTTAAAGCAGAGTCTGGAGTTGAGGTAAGCAACCCTCAGAAAGTTCCAACTGAGTTCCTGAGCATTTGGGTTAATTCTCCACGGCCCTTTAGTGATTCTTGTAAAGGCCCAGGCATTGTGCTGAGTCTTCAAAATGCTGAGATAAGACAAAACCCCGGCCTGCCAACAACTCATAGTCCAGAGACCCAGACAGGTATGAGGCAATAACCTCAATGTGGTGTGTTGTCCTCTCCTTTGCTGAAAAACCAACATGCATCCCATTCCCGCTACAATGGATGGATGTAGCCCAACCTGTTCAGGTGGTAGTTAGCCCCAACCTGAGTTTCAACTCCAAGTGCAGCACTCTACACTATTCCCTATTCCTAGAGGGAATAGCCCCACTCTTTCCCCCCTCTCTGCTTGTGTTCAAACTGCTCCTCCTTCCTGGGAGGCCCTTTCTGACTCCTCCTTCCTCCATCTTCTGTCCACTGAAATTGCAGACTTAGGCCCTTCTAGACCAGAGGTAGTGTCACTTCCTGCAGGATCCAAGGGCTAGATGAATTAAGTCAGGAGACTAGGAATCTAGCACCCTACCATACACTAACTTGCTGTGTCCCCACCCACAAGCCACCCCTCCGCCGTTTCGCTGCCTCAAGCTTTTTCATCTGCTCCTGGGGTTCGGGGTGGTTGGATTCCATTGTACTATTATATTTATCTCAGACAGTCCTCTGGTTTAATGACCAGGATCAGAATTAATCATGCAAAGCAGGACCAAGGCTGCCTTTCCCTGCCTGGTAACTTCTTCCACGTGGACTAGGCTCGACCTTCCCTTTTAATTGTCCTGAAGCTCGGCCACTTAGCGCTCCTTCCCTTAATCTTCACCTAGAGACCCAGGCCAGGGCTCGGGAAAGGTGGGGGGCGGCGGTCCTTGGAAGAGCCTGGAGGCTTAGCCCAGGCCCTCTCAGTTGTCAGCCTGTCGCCTCCCGGGTCCAAACCTACGGCTGACGTAGGGCGAGTACCGGGGTGGGAGACTTAGACCACAGGCGGAACGGCCTCCAAAAGAAAGGAAAAAACCTTCCTGCTTGGAAACAAAAGAGTGTGTGTGTGTGTGTGTGTGTGTGTGCGAGTCTGTGTCTGTGGCTATTTATTTAAAAACAAAACCACGTTAAAGGAGCCGCCCTTCCTCCACCGGCCCGACCACCCGCCGGGAGTTCGCAGGGAAGAGCGCCAAGTCTGAATCGGGGGAGTCGCCAACGCCCCACCGAGTGCCGCCAGTCTCGGACCCGCTCACCCACACCCTGCGGGCTCCAGACAGCCAGCTCCCCGGCGCTGCGCGCAGAAGCTGCGGCGAAGGCGGGGACCCTGGTGCCGCCAAAGCCCCGCAGCTCCAGCCCCGGCGCAGACTCCCCTGCCACCGCCTATCCCAGCCCGGCGGCCTAGGCCGTCAATCAAGCTGGCCTGGCCCCGCCTTCGGGCTGCAGCGGGAGGCCAATCAGAGCCGAGCTCCGCAGCGATGAGCTCAGCCGGCTCGCTTCCCATTGGGCGGCTATATTAAGAAAGTGGCCGGACTCTTTAAATAGCGGGCGCTAGGGCCGCAGCCCTCATCTGCCACCGCAGTCTGGCTGTCGTCACCTCCTCTCCTCCTGTATGCTTGGTGAGGCCTAGGGAGACCGGCGGGGAGCTAGGCCGAGTCCGCAGCCCGGGCCACCGTTGCGCACAAAGCCACCCACCCCGGCTCAGGGCGAGCAGAGCGGCCACCGCCCGGGAGCAGCGCGGCGAGACGCACGGTGCGCCCTATGCCCCCGCGCCCCCACCGCCCCCGCCGCGGCAGCAGGAGCGCACCGAGAGAACGCGCCACCGTGGGGCCCCGGTGCAGCTAGCGACCCTCGCCCCCAGAGCGCAGCCCGAGGTGAGCAGTGAGCGGCGAGCGGGACGGCAGCGAGGCGTTCGCGGGCCCCCTCCTGCTGCCCGGGCCCGGCCCGCTCATGGCGGCCATCCGCAAGAAGCTGGTGGTGGTGGGCGACGGCGCGTGTGGCAAGACGTGCCTGCTGATCGTGTTCAGTAAGGACGAGTTCCCCGAGGTGTACGTGCCCACCGTCTTCGAGAACTATGTGGCGGACATCGAGGTGGACGGCAAGCAGGTGGAGCTGGCGCTGTGGGATACGGCGGGCCAGGAGGACTACGACCGCCTGCGGCCGCTCTCCTACCCAGACACCGACGTCATCCTCATGTGCTTCTCGGTGGACAGCCCGGACTCGCTGGAGAACATCCCCGAGAAGTGGGTACCCGAGGTGAAGCACTTCTGCCCCAACGTGCCCATCATCCTGGTGGCCAACAAGAAAGACCTGCGCAGCGACGAGCACGTCCGCACAGAGCTGGCCCGCATGAAGCAGGAACCCGTGCGCACGGATGACGGCCGCGCCATGGCCGTGCGCATCCAAGCCTACGACTACCTCGAGTGCTCGGCCAAGACCAAGGAGGGCGTGCGCGAGGTCTTCGAGACGGCCACGCGCGCCGCGCTGCAGAAGCGCTACGGCTCCCAGAACGGCTGCATCAACTGCTGCAAGGTGCTATGAGGGCAGCGCCCGCCCCGCCTGCCCCTGCCGGCGCGGCTCCCCTCCTGGGCCCGTCCCCCACGAGCCCAGAGAAGGGGAGACCCGTGTCCGCTAAGGACCCTACCGGACTGCCTGGCATCTGCTGGCGGCTCTGGCTCGCTCCGAATCGGCCTGAGCACCGGGCGCCTGCTTCCCAGTGTCTGTGTGCGTCCAGCTGTGTTGCATAGGCCCGGGCGCCCCGCTGAGTGCCAAGGGTCCCCTGAGCATGCTTTTCTGAAGAGTCAGGCCTCAGAGTGTGTGGCTGTGTGTCTGTTCGACTCCCTTCGCCCCATTTACACCCCGCCCCCACCTCTGGTCCCCGGGGGCGAGATTGGCGCCCGAGTGTGGCCGCGCCCCATCAGATGTTCGCCCTTAACCAGCCAGCGCCTGCTATCCCTTGTCTGTAACATAGACCCCGGGAACTGCGGGAGGGGAGGGCTGGGAGGATGGGGGGATGTTATATAAATATAGATATAATTTTATTTTCGGAGGTAAGATGATGTTATTTAATGGTGGTGGTGGGTGGAGTGACCAGGGCGCTAAAACAGCTCTGGCCCTGGCCGGGTCAGGCGCCCATCCAAGAAGGAACAGGACTTGGCCATCTTTCCAACTCCTGGGGAAGACATTTGCAACTGACTTGGGGCTGAGAGGACACAGCTTCCGGACACAGCGTCTCCTGCGGGCCAGCCCCGGGCGAAGCCCTCACCAGCCACCGGCGGGAGGAGAGAGGGTGCACTGCGGGCTTGTTGTTGCCATAAGCGAACTTTGTGCCTGTCCTACAAGTGAAAATTGTTTAGTCCAAGAAACTGATGTTATTTGATTTATTTAAAGGCTAAAACTTGGTTTTTCTTTTGGAAAAAAATTCTTTGCACAATTGTTTCATTGTTTGACACTTAATGCACTTGTCATTTGCATAAGACAGTAGCATTCTGACCACACTTGTACGCTGTAACCTCATCCACTTGTGATGTTTTTAAAAAAATGTTGATGACTTTTAAAAAACAAGGATAGGGGAAAAAAAACCCACTAATTTTTGCTTTGTTTTCTTGAAAAAGGCAGCAACACTGTTTTGCGATTTTATTTGTGCAGGTTATGCACACTATTTTGATAAAGGGCAGTAACAAGTATTGGGGCCTATTTAAAACTTCTTTTTTTTTTTCACAAGGCAGTGTCTAAAGCTATGTGAAGTTTTCTCTGCATCTCTGTACAGAGAATAAACCTGTCCCTATTTTCTTCCCCTTCCCTCCCGCCCAGTGGTACTTCTACTAAATTGTTGTCTTGTTTTTTATTTTTTAAATAAACTGACAAATGACAAAGTGGTGAGCTTATGATGTTTACATAAAAGTTCTATAAGCTGTGTATACAGTTTTTTATGTAAAATATTAAAAGACTATGATGATGACATTTATAAAATGGCTCCTGTGGTTTAACAGTGTGTAAAAGTATCCTTGTGAATTTGGGACAAGGGAAGAATTCTTACTGGGATCCTTGCCACCAACTCCATTTCCTTTGTGAGGATGAGGTCTTTTGGGGGCATGTGTGGGGATTGGCGGAGTTGGGTGACTGAGGGAGAGCAGGTTCCTGTCACCTTCCTAGAGGAAAATGATTGGGTTACCCAGACAACAGTGCAAAAATCTTTGACTTAATATATACTCAGTCCTATTAGGTGGGGCTGATTTTATTTTGTCTGTATGTCTTAAAAACACTTGTGTCTAAGTCTATTATGGGGTTTTGCTTATTCTTTGAAACTTGAAAAGTTGTCATTTGTGCATTTTAAATCTAGAAAACGTTTTTTGCTAATCACTGGTGTGGGGCCAGGCTCTCCCTCAGGAAGGCTGGTTACTGGGTTTCCTTCAGAACATCAGGGGTTACACAGTATCCCAGGAGACTGTAGGTGGTTATCTTTGGGACTGGAACTCCTGAGTGGAAGTTGGGGGGAGTTCAGATAAGGAGGTCATTTTTCTTTTACTATCCAATTTTCACCTGCTGAGGAACAGAACATAAAGTGCTTTATTCTAAGTATGGAGAAGGGCCCTATTATGGACAGAACACTGGATGTTTGGGGTTGTTTAAAGATGGAGCAGCCACATTTGAGGATTCAAGCATGATGAGCTCTAATTGTAGACACTGCCTTGCTGCAGTGGTTCTTAGAACTAGACAGGCTGATTTATACTTGGAGACCACAGTAAAATCCTGCTGCAGGTGTGACGGCTGAAACCTGCCAGGGCTCAGCAGCTTGCAGGGAAGGTAACAGACAGTGCCAACCTTCTCCAACTACCTAAGAAGGTGGTTTTTGTTTTTGAATCAGCACTTTCTGGGTTTCTAGCACTTAGTTGCCACCTTCTCCTCCCCCTTCCTCCCCACACCCAGGGCAGAGGCAGAGAAAATCTCTTTTGAAGTTGTTTTGCTTCAAAGCCTGAGGCTTTGGTTTCCCAGTCTTCCCCCAGACTCCTAAGAGCTTTTGTTGAGTGGAGAAAACCTGGTCGGTGGTGACCTTTCACCCACTTAAATGCTGGCAGTAACTGGGCCTCCTGCTCAGCTGGACAGGCGCATTGGTCAACAGGGGGGATTGTTTGGGCTCCTTCCTCCAGGAGCAGAGCAGGAGAGGGTGGCTTCTTTAAGCAACTGCCTCACTCCTTCCTGGGCCCCTAGGCCACTCACAGCCTACTTTTTCTTTTTCATTTTAAAGACAAGACTTCCCATTGAAAACCAGAATGTTTATTTGCAGGTTTTACAGCTAGCAAATCCTTTGGTACCAGGGACTGCAGGATCTGTGGGGGAAGAGCTCAGACTTGGGCTGAATGCCCAGGACTCAGCTTTGCAACCAGCCAAGAGCCTGGAGACCCAACCCCCTGAAAGGGCCTTTTCAGGGTTTCCTGCCTGCTCAAATCTGCCTGGTACCTAGACCTGTCTGTTTCTTATATTTTGGGGAGACAAACACTCAGATGACACATGGCGGCCTGAGTTATGCTTGTTTTAAAATGCGTGGCATTTAATAATCCTGCCGGAACACACTCTTCTTGCTGCATTAGGATCCAACTGGAAAATATAAAGACGAATTGCTGTAGGCTGGAAAATCAATTAGGAAAAAGAGGTAAAACATCTGGTGTTACTCGTAGAATATGAAAATTCATTTTGCACATTTAAAATAAATGTGCTGAGTTCATTTAATTGCCTGTTGAACTGTTTTGTGGAAAATAGTGGGACGTTTCATTGATCCTGGGCATTTTATAGCAAGGGCATTGTCTTGGGTTCTCCTTTAATCTTAATCTTAAATCAATCTGGATTGTATTTCTAACGTCTTTTCCACATGTGTTTCAGGAGACCCTGAACTGTGAACTGTGGTTTTCTTTCTTTTTTTTTTTATTTCAGAATATTACGGGGGTACAAATATTTTGGTTACATGGATTGCTTTTGTACTGCTTGAGTCAAAGTTATAAGTGTGCCCATCACCCAGATAGTGTACACTGTACCTGTTAGGTATAATTTCACCTATCTCCTTGAACTGTGGTTTTTAAACTCAAGTGTGCATTAGAATCAGGTGGAGGGTGGGTTAAAACACAGATTGCTGGGCCTAACCCCAGAGTTTTTGATCCAGTAAGTCTCAGGTGGGGTTCAAGAATTTGAATTTCTATGGGGGAGGTGGGCAAGGGCAACATAACCTAAACATTTGTACCCCCATAGTATGCAGAAATAAAATAAATAAATAAGAATTTGAATTTCTAACAGGGTCCTAAATGATGTTGATGCTGCTGATTTGGAGACCACACTTTGAGAACCACTGGCTTGGAATGAGGGAGAGGCCTTATCAATGTGCAGAGGGAGGTGGTTTCCTATGAAAATAGATCAAATTCCATGGACTCACAGGGTTGGCCCTGCAGTCTTGACTTCCATACCCCAGGGAGTATGGAGCTCCCAGAGAGCTTTCCTTTTAGGAAAACCCCACATAACCCCTATCTTCCTTTCCTCACATTCTTATACCAACAGAGGTTTAATGACCTTCTAGAGATTTAGTTCTGCCATTCCTGCATTCAGAATGCAACGGCATGCATTGGCACCTACTCTGAGCTTGATGAGATGGAAATACAAAAGCAATAAGACTCAGTCCTTGCCCTCCAGGAGCTCGTTCACAGCCTGGCGGGGCAGGCAGTTGCAGGAATGTGTTCACCAAGCCCTGGAATATGGCGTGCTCTGATGGAGGTTAGCCAAGGGCACAGCAGAAGCCCAGGACGGAAGTGCCTAGGTTTGCCTGGAACATTGGCGAAGGTGTCATAGAGGAGACATTTGAGCTGAGTCTTAAAGCAGGAGTGGGTGATGTGTAGACAGAAGAAATCTTGCGGGGTGGGGTAATTGGGCCATTAGTACACTGGTGATAATGTACGGTTTCATTTTGTTACTGTGGGGCCTGACCTCTGGGGAATAAAGCTCTCTTGGGTGAGAACTACTTTCTGCTTTTAGTCCCTCTAGCACGTATTTCTTCAGTCAAGAAAATATTACCCAGCCAAGTAAAACACAGCCTCTCCCTGTCCCTCCCTGTCCACAACACAGGGACCTACCTGGCAGGCCTGAAGCTTTCATTGTTTCCTCTGTGCCTTCCAGGGAGGTGGCACAAGGGTTTGCTTTGTGATCACCTACACCCTGGGAAACATACACCCTGGCCTCCAGGAGACTGTGGGACCACAAAGGGGCCTTGTACCCCAGCTCGTTGGGTCCTCACCATTGTATTTGGTCCATCTTCTGGCTAGGGGGAGAACCTGGGCTCGGAGGCTGCCCTGAACCCTCAGAGGCCCCTTTTTGGGCCTGGGAGATAAGAGCCTGGAGAACCCCAGTTCATTCCTTCCTGTTCATTCTTTTATTTATTTATTTTTAATACGTTCACTGAATCCTTATGCATGTTTACTCTTTTAGTCAACAAATATTTATTGTTGACTAAAAGACTCTGCGTCTCACACTATGCTAGGAGCCTGGGATACAGCATGCAAAGAAACAGGCATTGTCCTTCCCCTCGTAGAATTTAGAGCCTAGTGGTATGCCTAAACAAGTGATGATGATGATGGTAATAGCTAACATTTATTGACTATGCACCAGGCACTGTTCTAAGCCCTTTTTCTGTATTATTTTATTAAATCCTTATATTATTAATAGTTATCTTTTGCTGCATAACAAGTTATTCTAAAACTCAGTGGCTTAGAACAAAATGTATTACCTTACAGTTTCTGTGAGTCAGGAGTTGAGGCACAGTTTAGCTGGGTCCTCTGGCTCAGGATCTCTCAGGAAGCTCTGAGCAAGGTGTTGGCTGGGGCTGCATTTATCTCAAGGCTTACCTGGCGAAGAATCTGCTCCTGAGCTCACTCATGCAGCTGCTGGCAGGATTTAGTTCCTCCCTGGCTGAGGCTGCCTTCGGTTCCTTGCCATGTGGGCCTCTCCAGGGCAGCTTGCTTCCTCAGAGCGAGCAAGGAAGAAAGGTCAGGGAGAGTGTGAGCGAGGTAGAAGTCAGTCTTCTGTAACCCAGTCTCAGAAGTGACATCCCATCACTTCACTATATTTTATTTATTAGAAACTAGTAACTGGGTCCAGCCCACACTCAATGGGAGGGGATTGTACAAGGACATGAATACCAGATGGGGGACTCTTTGGGAGCTGTTTTATTTATTAGAGACAGGGTCTTGCTCTGTTGCCCAGGCTGGAGTGCAGTGTCCTGATGATAGCTCACTGCAACCTTGAACTCTTGGCCTCAAGAGATCCTCCTGCCTCAGCCTCCCAAGTATCTAGGACTATAGGCATATGCCACCACGCCTGACTAATTTTTTTATTTTTTGTAGAAACAGGGTCTTGCTGTGTTGCCCAGGCTGGTCTTGAACGCCTGGCCTTCAGTGATCCTCCTATCTTGGCCTCCCAAAGTGCTAGGATTTAGAGATGTGTGAGCCACTGTGCCCAGCTAGGGGCAATTTTAGAAGTAGCTGACCACAATCTCTGCAACAACTCTGAGGCGAGCACCAGAAGAAACTGAGCCACAGAGAGGTTGCTCATGGTCAAGGTTGCAACTTGCTCATGGTCACAAAACTCATACAGATTCGAACGCAGGTAGTTTGCTTCCAGGACAACAATCTCATATGTATGGTGAGATTCTGATTTGAGAAAGGTCACACTGACTGCAGTGTGGAGGATGAATTGGAGGAGGGAAGACCAGAGGCAGGAAGACCAATGAAGAAGACTCTTCCCTGGCCCCGGTGGAGATGAGAGGTCCTGAGGCATGGTGTGGACGTGGGAAGGAGGTGGCAGAGTGGAAGGACATTTAGGAGGTAGAAGGTGTGTGGATCTGAGTAGGAGGCACCACGATGACCCCCAGGGCTCTGGCCTGGGTGACTTGGAGGCTGCTGCTGCCAGTCTGTAAGGTAAGAAGAAGCAGAAGATGAGCAGATCTGGGGGTGGGGGTGGGGCACCAGAAGGACGTATGGAGTTTGGATTTGATATTGAGTGCAAGGTATCTTTACAAATGACCATGGTCCTCTGAACCTCCCCCATCCCTCCCACACCATAATCTGAGTACTGTCTGTACAGATTTAGACTACTGTGTCCCGTTCAGGTCATGCAAAAAGGCCACAGTCCATATGCATGAAGAAAGTCTCCCTGATGGGAGGGGACTTTATCAGATCAGCCTTCCTAGGAAGAAGAATATCCTGGGATAAGAGCGGTGGTTTTAGAAAGTGGACCTCAGAAAGCAAGGAAAGGAGCTCATTCCCCTCTCTGAGAGTACACTCTAGATGTGTTGAGGATACCACTGAAGGGACGAGGATGGCAGAAGACTTCTGCTCTGTGTGGGTGGCCAGGGTAGGCAGAGAGATCCAGTGAGGGTGGTCCAGGCTAGTGGACTCTAGGAGAAACCATATCCAATAGCCAACTGTAAGGTACACCTGTAGGACAGTTAATTCTCTTCTATTCTCTTGGAACCTTCAATCAAGTTTTGCCAAATATTCTAGCCTGACTTTAGCACTGCTGTGGAGATTTGAGGGAAGAACATTATCCATGCCAGGCTGGTGGGAAGGGGAAGCACAGTTCCTGAGGGTTCCCACCATGGTGGTTCCAGCTGGGAGCACAGTGAGCGTGCCCAGGATGAAGGAGCTCTGGGGTGAGTCTTGGTTGTGCTGTTCGATCATCTCTTTACAAGGAGATTGTTTTCCTCATTGCTAACCACAGTCAGGATGCCCATGTGACACTGTCTGGCCAGGTTGGATGGATTTCTGGGTCAGCTGAGGAGGGAGGGAGCCGTCAGGGGACAAGTGGTAACCGAATCCTTGGAGAAGGGAGGAGATGACCCAGGAAGAGTATGCGGAGTGACAAGGGACTGTAAGCTAGATCAGAAGCTCCGTGACAGGAGTGAGGCTGGAATTCCATGAGTCAGGAATTCTGCTCATTCCCTGCTGTGTCTCTACTGCTCAGGATGGTGCTTGACATACCCTAGGACCTCAAATAGTAGTTGAACGAAGGAGTTAATTAAAGAAAGGACAGAAATTTAAGGAGCAGCACTTTTAAGAGAACTGAGGAAGTGATGAAGGTTTGGAACAGCTGCTGTGGGCAATGAGAGGAAGAAGAGGTAAACAATGGCTGGGGGTCCCCGAGTCCAGGGAAGTTAAGAAAGTTCTCCTTTAAGGCTAGGCTTTGGGCACTGGCACCAATGGAGAAAAGACCTTCTTTATACCCCACCCCTAGCAAAAGTGCACAACATGCTCAACCCAACAAGGTCCCTGGGGAAATACTCCTGGGCATCCTGGGGGAGCAGGCAGCAGGAGTACACGTCCAGGGCTGCAGGCCACCCCCCTGCAGGACCACCTGGGTGGAGGGATGTGCTCAGCTGCTGTCACTGTGGGCTGAGCTACAAGTATCGGAGAAGCTGGGCAGATTTGGATTCCAGGTTAGAAGCTTAGTGTGACTGCTCCATGTTTTTCATTCTAGAAATTGTCATTTTTTTTTTTTTTATCTTTTTTCTTTCTTTGTCTACCTTCTTTCCTAATCAAGAATAGAATTTTTCATTTGAAAGTGCAATTCCAAGGCCTAAGGAAGCAGGCCGTGGGCTTTTATGACTGTGTGATCTCTACCCTCTGGCTGTCATTTGGAGTTATTTTTCTTCTCCCTTCAATCCTGGAAAGGGAAGAAACAAATGTTACGGGAAGCAAGTTTCTCATTGCTTTGTTAATGATTGATTCCATTTAATTCCAGAGCTTGTTTGACCTTTGGATAAACAAGTGAAAACTTCTGGAGGCACCTAAAAGGAATGCAAGAGTGCATTTGCCATTTAATGGTAGAAAAGTTTTAAACGGGGCTCTGACAGTATAAAAAATAGTATTTATATGAGGGCTAAAAAAAATTGCTTGTAAAATATATACTCCAGTAATGGCCAAATATGGGAAACTCCGATACCGGTCGCATGACCAGGCCAAGTCTGTAAATGGGAAGATCCACCCATCCTCTTTCATTTAGGTTGAGCAATCTGTGGCTACAAATTCCCTCCAAGGATGTCTAGAATTGTCTAGAATTGTAGGCCAAATGGAGACCCAGACTAAATGCATAAGATAACACCAACGTAAGTTAGCCAGCTTGGGTTCTCTGAGGTGGGTTTAGCCGTGCCAAGGGAGAATTGTTCAAAGTTTTAACTTTTATGAGTAATGGTAGAAGTGACAGAGTGTATAGTTGGTTACCTGCCAAATCTGAAAGAACAAATAAAGATGAAACGCAATGAACGTTTAAACAACTCAATGGAAAAAAGTGCTAACCAGGCTTAGGAAGCCAAGAGTTTTCTAGCAGGCTGATGTGATCTGATCCGTTTCTATAACATGGTTACCCACTGGTGGGCAGCCTCACTAGTAAACTAAGAAGATTCAGAATGCGTGGCACCACCACAAGTAGGTGCAGCCGAGGTTTGGAAGCAGCTGCAGCTGGGGCCGCAGATCCACCCCGGGCATGTGCAACACTCTCATCCTCAGGGGGGTGACTGAAGAGACCAAAGTTCATGGAATTTGCTGGGGACCTCAAGAACAGGGACTAGGAGTGGAGCAGGAGGGGTTGCTCCCCCATCACACTTATCCCATTGTCTTGTTTCACCCTCTCTGCTGCAGGACCGGTAGTGTGGTTTAGCGGGAAAATTGAGGCTCACAGGCAGCAACCCCAGCTCTGTCTGTCACTGTCTGTGCCTTCTTGGGCCAATTACTTTTGCCCTCAACTGCCTCGGGTTCTTTATTTGTAAAATAATTTCAAAGATTAAACAAGATCAAACCAAGTACTTGGCACGGTGCCCAGCTCATTCTAAGTCCTCAATAAATCTTGATTACCTTCTCTCAAGTGGATTCCTCTTAGTACCTTAAGCACAAAGTAGAAGTGGAATAAATTTTGTTGAATACTCGAGTGTATGATAACAACAACCCTCTTGTTTATCAAGGACTTTTTCAACTGTAGGCTCCTCAGGGGATCATATCATACTCATTTTTGTGACCTCAGCATCTTGCTCAGGGGCTGACACTTGGAAGGTGCTTAGCAACTACTAAGTTATGAATAATAGCTTGAGTTCAGAGGGCTCTTGATAAGCTGGAGATTCTGAGAATTGCATAGGATGAATTTGGCAGGCGAGTTCATCCAGGGAAGAAGTGTCCACCATTCAGGTCCCAGGAAAAGTGCTGGCAGAAACTGAAGCTCCTGGGGTCTGGGGACCAGCAGGCTTCCTTTCTAGGAGCAGGGTGCCCATGAGTCCTCAGTGGAGGCTGGCACTATACTAGTCCGTGGTCCCCATGACTCATAATGAGGAGCAGGCTGGCCAGAGCACGAAGTCACAGAGAGCCTACACACCCTCACCTTGCGGACATAGCCACCGATGGAAGGACTTGGTAACTTGTCCAAGTGAAGTGAAGGCCAGGAAAAATGCTGACCACCCCTAAGTGATGAAGAAATGTGTGCTAAAAAGATCCAACCATTAGTCCCATGTGTGCAAGGCCCACGCTTATTAGGCCCAGGACTCAGCTGCTGCATTTGTAACCTGAGAAAGCAAGTCCCTGCCTCTTACGCAGCTCAGCAAAACCGTCAGACTCCACCATGGAACAGAAAACAAAGAAGTTAGGAGACGTGATCATCTGACCGCAGTGCCTTGGAGAGTAAGAGCTCAGCGCTCCACTTCTGCAGGAGTTTACCAAACCTGCCGCAAGTGAACTGGTAATCGCTTTAAGTCTGGACAAACTGGTTCTCCTGGCACAGAGGTGGAAGCCAAGCTTAATTAGACTGCAGGATTAGACTGGAGGAGAGGCCTTTGTTTGGGGTTGGCTCCAATTTTGTTTTTTTACTTTCTCGTTCAAAAAGAACAAAAAACCATATCTTTAGGGGCAGCACAGGGCAGGGGTTGCAGTGTGGAAATTCTCCTTCAAGGTAAATCCCTCTGTGTTCACCCTCCCACATTTTCCAGAAAGCTGACTTTGAACTTGAGTTCCTGGTGGCATCTGGGCAGTATTTTGGGGAGGGCCGACTGCCGAATGGAGATTTGGCTCTTCCCGTCTCACGTTGGTAGGTTTTTCCCAAGTGACTTAGAAATAGATGCCTGAATTGACTCAACTATGCCAAATCCCAAGTTCTGAGGAGTCTGGGCCAAGCACTGGGGTCTGTGGCCGGTGATCGCCGGGCCTTGGGGAGGTTGCGCTCTGGCAGCCAGCAGTGGAAGGTGAGGTCAGTCGGTCACTTGGCTCACCTCGTTTGGAAGCAGCAAGTCTGATTTCAGAGCTTGGGCTGGAAACAGGCATCTGGAATGGATCCCTGAGCCAGAGTCTGACTCATCCTCTCAAAACCATAGTGAGTCTGTCAGGCTGCTCCTTTGTCACTAGGCCCAGAGTTAAAAGGCCATTTGAGTTCAAGGAGGAGGGCCTGAGCTGGATCTGGACGTGCCTCCTGGAGGGCACTGACCAGCCCGTAGATCCTGGTTAGTCCCATCCTAGGAGTAGGAGAGCTCGGGCCCACCAGGAAGAGGTTCAGGCCCTGATGAAATGGTTTTCTTTGGTCCCCTCTTAAGGGCAGACAGGCTCTAGATCTACACATAGGATTTGACCCTGCTCCCATCTGGACCCCTGGGCCCTGGTAGTTAGGCTGGTGCCGGCTACCTGTCATCAGCCCTGTGACCCGCCTGGGTGTGTGTCGCTGGTGCAGAGTGCAGGGCTTACTGTGCATAGTGAGTAGGCAGGTTTGCTGTGGGAGCAGCAGGATGGGCTCAGAGCTCAGGGCCAAGGGCACCTGAGAGCTCTTCCCCTAGCAGGGGCTGGGGCTTGCTCTCTGGGAGACCTCCTGTCTCTTCTTAGACACAGTCTTTGTAACTTTAATAGATAAAGCCCATCTTGGTCTAGCTCATCCTCCTGGGCCTCTGCTGCTCTGGGCCCAGAGCTGGTGGGAAAAGGAAGGTGTGAAGGTGCATCCTCCCTCACCTGCTTCCTAAAATGAAGGTCTTATGCCCACCCCATCTCTCCCTGTGTCTCTCCCCTTCCCTGGCTTCACCAGCCCTTGGTAGCAAAGCTGGCTGGGGAGCCCACATGGAAAAACCACCCAAGGCTGCCTGGTCAATTCCAAGCATGTGGGTGGTACACCTACTGTGTGAGCAGGTGCTGGGGGAGAGCACAGCCCCCCAGCTAAACTCCCCATCCCTGAGAGCTCTCTGTGGCAATGCCCCCTGCAACATCTGGGGGTGTCAGTAAACAGAACAGGGGCCAGAGAATCCTCTTGTATTTTCCCATTGGGAATAAATGTGGTGTTTAAAGGGTAAGAGTTGCTTCATTTCCCATAGGCAGTGGCTGCTTCTCTGGGCCTTTGTGGCCTGGGTGAGGTATTGCTACTTCAGGCCTTGGAGCAAATACCACTTCCTGCTGGGAGCCTTCCCTTGGCCTCTTAAGACTGGGTTGGATGGTCCTGTGTCCTGTGTGCCCTTCAGCACCTTGACATATCTTATCCATTGTATTCCAAAAGCCACCCACCGACTCTGAGCACCCAGAATACTGGCTGTGCCTCTGAGCACCCGGAATACTGGTGGTGCCTCCAGAGGACAACATTTGGTGAATGAATGAGTCCATCAGTCAATCAAGTCTGGGAGGGCCTCGAGGCAGATTTTGGCTCTAAAGAAGGAAGAGCATTATAGCAACCAGAGCACTCCAAAAGGTCATGGATCCAAGGTCATGAGCTTCCTGTCCTTGAACACGTTCATGGCGCAGCAGGAGGAACCCAGTCCAAGATGTCGTAGAGGGAATTCAGGTATCAGATGGGCAGGGTTCTCAAGGCAAGACCTGCTGTCAGTCCCCTTGGGTGCTGGGGGAGAACAGGCCCTTCTGCAGAGGAGGCAGGAAGCCTGGAGCTAGCTAGTGGGTGCTCCTTGGAGAGGCCCCCCCATGAAGAGATAGGCCTGTGCTTTGTCCCCACCAAGACTTGAAAGGAGAGATCAAATGTCGTCTGCCTTTCCTGACCTCCTCTGTCTCCCTCTTCTTCTCAAAACACAATGTTCCTTCCTTTATTACCGTTCTCGTCCTTCCTTAGCATAGCCAGTAATTATACGTCTCCTATCAAAAGTATGGTCTCCTCGAGTACAGGGACTGTGTCTAACAATTATTTGTATCCCCAGCATCTAGACCCGGGCCTGGCACAAGTGATAAGTAAACATTTGTTGAATGATGGACAAACCGAGGACCTTTCCTGTAAGACAAAGAGCTCAGCGCCCTGCTGTGAAGGCAAAGATAACATATGTGGAAAAAATTCAAAGAACAATTTAGCATTAACCTGTACCACTCTCTGGGGATACAGGTTGATCCATGAAGATGCTAACTCAGAGGCCGCTGGCAGGCAAGCCCTCTTGGAAAGGTTTTGGGAGGAACTGAGGCAAGATGCTTCTTGCCCTGCGAGAAATTAAGCACCATGTGGTACAGCCTTTGTTCACTGCTGTTTCCCCAGTGGCTTGAATAGTGCCTGGCATGAGGTAGGTCCTTTATACATATTTGTGGAATGGAAGTACTTTACTTGCTGTAGTTTGTTTTTATTTTTAAAGCAGATTGGAAATGTTTACGATTAACTTGTTCTCAAGCCACTAAGGTGGACTACAATGGAAAGGACTTACACAGGCCTAGAAAATCCTCACAGACCCTGCCAGCTTCCTAGACAAGCTCAGAAGGGCCCCGAACTTGGTTTAACCAAATTATTGAAATTCTTAATAATTTTTGAACAAGGAGCACTGCATTTTCACTTTGTACTGGGTCAGCGAGGTATGTAGCTGGTTCTGCCCGCAGAAGTGGACACTGTCTGTCCACAGCACGGGCCAGCAGAGGTAGGGAAGACTCTTTGGCTCTGGACACCTGCTGGCAAAGTGACTTCGGTGCAGGGCTGTGGGTGGCTCACAGAAGCCCCGGGCAGCCGCGCGGGATCTGTGGTTCTGCTCCCTTTTCTGCCTGGCCCTAATCTGCAGTTGCTTCTGTTGCTTGGCGCCACCTGACCTGAAGTGACCTCAGGGAGTGGCAAGCGGCCATTGCCAGTGACCTCACATCTCTTGTCTCTGCTGTGCTGCTGTCACTGGCAAGGAGCGGGCTCTCTCCCAACCATGGGACACGTTTACGGAACACTTTGTAGACAGTGGCCTCAGGAGTATGGTTCTCACAGGAACCCTCCTCTCTGGCCTTTCAAGGAACTTGGGGCATTTCCCTGTCTTGGTTGGAGGATATTAAGGGTCCCCTCACCCAAGTGCCCTTAGCTGATGCCAGTCACTTTCTAGCTCTTTTGGGCTAAAGCTGAGGATTCTTCTACCTCTGAATGAGTTTACTGACAATTGAGCATCTTCTCAGGGTGGGGTGATTTTTCTTTCTTTCTGGTTCAAGAACCTTGATCTTGGTAGGCTGGGGCCCTCTGGCAGTGCCTGGAGCCATATTTGTTTCTCTTAGGGAGATTACTGAGTTTTCATGCCTGTGGGGTCCCTGAGCCTCACAGGGGGACGTCTTTTCATCACAGTGGTCTGTACCTGCTGTATGGGCTGTACCAGCGGAATGGCTGCCATTCTGCTGTATTCTGTACCAGCAGAATGGGCTGGCCGTTGACAGAGTCACACTCAATCCTGAGTATAGCCACCTTCCTCTGCCTCTGGAACCCAACAGAGCATGGCTGGCCTTGGGAAGGGGACCCAGAGAGTCACTGCTTTGGAATGGAGCCCAGGATGGAGCCAGTGAGGTTCAAAATGTCTTTGAACGGCTGCTTCTGTGCGTTTCCAGGTGTAATTCAGGGTGTCCAATAAGGATTCACGCTGATGTGCCCCTATGTTGCTCTTCCCTGAACCCTTTTGGCCGGGGCCAGGTCTCACCCACAGGACAAGTACATGTCAGATTTTAAAATGGGCCCAGAGTAGTTCTTAACCTTTGCTACTGCTTCTTGGAAAACTAAAAATGGGTATGCAAGTTAACGAGCAAAACAAAGATTGGGAAGGTAGATCTTTGCAATGTCAAAGTCAATGCCATTGTAAGAATTGGTTTTTAATGATAAGATATTGATTTTAATGTTCATACACTGCCAGAAGTGAGAAGGACACCCAAGGTCATTCAGTCCAACCCCCTCATTTTAAAGATGGAAAAGTGAGGCCCACTGAGGCTGGGTGGCTGCCCTAGGTCACATAGCTCATCCAGAGCAGAATTAAGAACCCAGGTCACAGGAGTCCCAGCTACTTTGAGGCTGATGTGGGAGGATCACTTGAGCCCAGAAATTTGAGACCAGCCTCGGCGACATAGTAAGACCCTTCCTCTATAAATAAATAAATAAAATTAAAAAACAAAACAGAACACAGAGCACCTTCCTCCTAGGCTCCTGTTCTCTCTCCAACATAAAGTTGTTAAGATATTTTAGGTATTAAGTAAACATTTGCTCAGATTCATCTGAAGAGTAACTGCAGTGGGACATGGCATGTTTTCAGGACATTCGCAAATAACCTCAGTAGGTTTTATGAGTTTTTGTTCTTTCATTTTATTGTTCATTCGTCACCACCTCTGTATTGAACAACCTGCCTTACGCCAGGCCCTGTGCTCATAACTAGGAATTCCAAGTGGAATCAGATATGGTCTGTGTCCTCAAAGGCAACTCGTGCTAGGAGAGTGTGTATGTGTGTGTGTGTATGTGTGTGTGTGTGTGTGTGTGTGTGTGTGTGTGTGTGTCTGTCCCAAACAAGAAGCCCCCTCTGTAGTGTCCTTTACAACAGATTGTTCAGTCTTAGCTTCAACACCTCCAGTGAGGATCCTTGCTTTGAGAACTCTGGTCCAACTTTTGAAGTTCAGAGGAGCTGACGGTCCCCGTGCCCATAGGCAGGGGTATCGTTTTCCGCTTTATTTCAAGCCGGAGCTAGTGTCTGACCCACTGGAAGTGAACGCACTGTCTTACTGGCTGCTGGAGGCATCTAAGCAAAGGATCAGATACTAACGTATGTAAAATCGCATGCACGTGCACGCAGAGCCAGTCTTAGGAGCACGGAATGTCAGTTCTGGGTTATAAGATCCTTATTTGTCCGATGAGAAAATTGAGACCTAGAGCAGTTCAGCCACTTGTTTAACTAGCTAATCCAGATGACTAGTGGATCCTTTAAACCATTTAAACTTTTAGTTCCTTCGGGAACTGAAAAATGGGAAGGAGTTTCCCTTAGAAATGACTTCATCTGAAATGCCACTGCTCCTGGGATAAGACCTCTTGGAAAGGCATCAAGAGGGTGAGGTCTCTTTTCATTCTTTCATGGAATCCCACAGCTATTATGGAGGGTTCCGGGTGACTGGGAGTCAAATGCGACTGTCCCCATTGCCAGTTGCTCCCTCTGACAGAGGGCTGTGACGGCCCCGCTGGGGCTGAGCCGGGTGTTAAGCAGGGCTCTGTGGCCTCTTTCCCAGCCCAGGGAGCCCCTGGGAGCCTGCAGGGCGGTGGGAAGGATGAAGGGTGCCTTCAAAGCCGCCACCACAAGATGTTTTGGTTTAAGCATGGGATATTGTTCTCCCTTCAAAGCCCAAGATAAAAGGATAAAAGCTGCTCAGGAATGCCCTGCAGGGGCACAAGGCTTTGATGCTGTTGGGGAGGCTGGGACCCTTTCTTTCTCTGTAAGTAACTCGGCCCATCCACAGTCTCAAGACCACGGCCTTCTTGAGGGGGAGAGCCGTCAAAGTCAACCGAGCACAGCTCCCACGGATGGGTACTTCCCAAAGTGCTTCTGCCAAGAGGCCACCCAACCCTGCTTCCACCCTTCCAGGAGCAGGACATGTGCTTCCTTACAAGGGCACCATTCCCAGCGTTGGATAGGGCTGCCTTCTTGTAGGGAAGGTTGCTCTCTGTGCTGTCTATCTGTGGGGCCCAGCTCTGTAGTCTGGACCTTGACCTGCTCTCTCTCCGGGGCTGCCCTGTGGAAGTTCGAGTCTAATGTCTACTGGGCTTCAGGCCATCCCTGCTCGGCTCAGTACTTGGCCATCCCTGCTAGACGTGGTTGTGAAGCTCTCACTCTCCTCTGCCCGGAGCGTTCCTGAAAGAGAAAGCTCCAGAACTGGAAAACCCAACCCCCCAAATCCCAGTTGCAGACTGACCAAAGCAGAGCCACACAGGGCTGCTGTCTCCCTGGCTGCAGGGGCTTCTCAACGACTCGGACCACGGAAGCTGTGACATGTTTGGGATATGGGATTTCCTACCTACTGCTTTGCACAGGCCATATGCATATCTCCTCACCCCGGGGGCTTGGTGAGCCACCCCAGGGCTGGGCTCTGCTCTCTTCCTCTTTGAGTCCTCTTGCCTCTATATGAATTCTAGCTGGGGGCAAGAATTTTCTAGGTGTTTTGGAAATAGCCACAAAGTACAAACCACCACGATGCCTGCTGCCCTCTATCTAGGGGGTTCCAGCATGGGGATTCAGGGTCTCCGATTCACTTAGTGCTGAGTTCTGGGCACACACCCTCACGGGGCCACTGGTCTCAGAGGCCCGTGGTCAGGTGAGCAGTCACAGGAGGCGGAGATCTGTGGAGTGGGGCAGAAATCCCAGCTCCAGTGTCAAGACAGGCTCGACCACTAACCAGCGGTCATTAGGCCTTTGTCTGGGGAAGGGGCTGAGGCAGGGCAGGGCTGGTCACATCGCAGCTGTGGGAGTTCTTAGGGCAGAGTGTGACCCTGAAGCCCCAGAGGTGCCTTGGGAGGACTGGGCAGTGTTTGCCTGGACTGTTCCTTAATGAGCTCATCCAGCCACATGGTCTCTCCCTTCCACCCACTCAGCAACATTTACATTCAGTAGAGTGATCGTGGCGAAAATGATTCTTTCATTGCCTGCCTAACTGGACGAACAAAGCCCCCAGGGGTTATTTGGACAGAGTATAAAAGATCCCAGGAATGTGACCTGACCCCGCAAGTACAGGGGGAATAATGGAAGCCTCTGCCAGGTCTTTGGGGATTAAGTGGTGGGCATTAGGGCAGGTGGATGACTCTGTTATCTCCTATTTCTTATGCACCAATAAGGGCACTGTCTTAAAACAAGAGGAACAAAGGGGAGTCACCCTGCTCTGTAGCGGGCTGGAGAGCTGGGGAGCTGGGGAGCTGCGTGTGCTTGGGAAACGCGTCTGCTCTTCCCTTCAGTACACAGTCAGGGCTCTGTGGAAACTGCTTAAGGGATGCGTATGTGTGTTTATATGTATGTGTGTGTGTGTGTGTGTGTGTGTGTGTGTGTGTGTGTGTGTTTGGGCAGTTCATAATCCATTTGATGATGTGAAAGAAAAGGAGGCTGTTTGCCCTGTTTCCTAGGTAAGAGACCTAGGAAAGGACCAAATTTAATATCCCAAAGCCCAAGCCCAACTTGAACTATCCTGTTCATCACCCCACCTCCTGCCCAAGGCCACAAATGGCCCTGTTCTAGAGCTACGCAGAATAATCCCGACTTCGGGAAATAGACAGCCAAGGATGATTGTTTAATTGGGGAAGAGAGTGGAAGAAGGAGGAACAGCCAGGGTCAGACCACTTGAGTCTTTTCAGGGGGACGGCTTGGGGTTTCCCTAGTAGGGAAGGAGCTTCACACAGAAGAGGTGGCCGGAGAAGGTTGCTGGAAGAGAAAGGCGTGCATTTGAGGATGCTCTCTCTCCAGCTGTGGGGTCTGTGTGAAGAGGAAAAGCTGACCAGAACTCAGCCCCTTCCTCACGCAGGGCAAGGACCCCAGGCCAGTCTGGGGACCCTCTTAGTAGCAACTGTCCTGTCTTGTTCTCAGCCACTTTCAGCTCGAGACTGCAGTCCAGGCTGTGATCTTCGTGGCTGCTTCATAAGGACAGGAGCAGAGACATTTCTAGCGTGTGGATGAAGCGCTTTGGGCTCTGCTGGAGATCCCGCGATATCTGCTGGCCTCAGATGGGCCACTGAGGGCCAAGGCTAGAGGCAAAGCAATTTCAGTCACGCTGCAGCCTGGACACTCGGTTTCCAGGCCTTTGTGATGGATTTATTTCTCAACTTTTATCCTAAGCTCCTAGAACAGGCTGCCACAAAGTATATACTCCATAAATCTTTGTTGAACGGATCGATCAAATAATATGTAATGAGTCAACTTCTCTGCTTTAGTAAGCAGAGCCCAGGCATCCCAGACTTCTTTTGGTGACATCAAAAACTGCGGGGTCCTGGAATTAACCATCGTTAGTGAACATTATGGAAGAGCATTAGTTATATTACTATAGAAGACTTTGGTTATAATGTGTGACCTTTTCATTTTCCATCAAATCTATTTGCTGGTAAACAAAAATCATTATATTTATATTATTTTATAATACTCTTAGAGCTCTTTAAGTGTTTTCATGTGAATATGGCATCTCATTTCTGCAACAGTCTTTGAGGGTATGAAGGGTAATACAGTTTTGTTATTCCCATTTTACGGCTGAGCATGTTGAGGCTGAGCATATTCCCAAATCCACACAGCTGGGAAGGAACCGCCTTGGGAGTCTATGCCTGATGCCTTTCTACTGCCCCACACAGGGGAAGCCGAGCCATCAAAGTGTGTAATTTTCCTTTTGTTCCGTCAAATGAGGGTGGCATGCAATCTAGTCTTCATGCAAATGCTGTTATAAGCCAGATGCAGGTACCGAACAACTCTGCAATTACCAGGAGAGGTATAATTTGGGGAACTCAGCCTGCCTGGGTGGGCTTTATTCTGGAAATCTCACTCGTGATGAAGTCTGCTATTATCAGACAGGATTATGTGTGGGAACCAGCAGAAATCGGTTCTGGTCCCGGCTGTGTCCCTGACTCGGGCTGCACTCTGCACTCCCGAGGGTGCCCCCTGGCCGCCCTGTCTAAGCCATTTCTCCGTGAGCTCAGTGGGAAAGCTGCCAAGGGAAACACAGACGTTGTGGTCCTGGTGACCGCTCCCCACCCCCAAGCCTGGGCGGTGCCCTCACCTCCCGTCCAGGTCCTGGGCAGCGCTCCAGCCCCCCTGGGACACCAGGGCTGAACCTGTCACTCTGCCTCGGTTGTCAGCAGTTATTTGCTGCTGGGGCTCAAGTGGGAAGCTCAGTTGCAGTCTTGGGTGGACGGCTGTTTCACCTCTGATTTTTATCAGAATGCCCTGGCCGTTTCTGTCTGCGTTGCTAACCTATAAAATGGGTGTTTGAGCAGCTGCCCTGTGCCGTTCTCGTGGGGCAGAGATGTGCGGAGCTCCTGCTCTGTGCACCACATTAAATTATGTATTCTTCAAAGCCACCCCTACCGAAAGGTCGGTACTCTCACCCTCATTTTCCTGGTAAAGAGATTTATACATGGAGAGACTTAGTAAGCTGTGAGAAAGAGAAGAACAGCCTGCCATTTGGAAGCCGGCCTTCGGTTCCCAGCCAGCCTGTGTCCTCCTCTGGGACATACACACCTCAGTCTACTCTGAGATTGTGATAAGACGAGACAAAGCAGGGGCACAGACAAAAACGAGGTCACTGTGCCACCCATGAAACACCCAATACCCCCGCTTGGCCAAAATGATGACTGCTACCTCTTTACCGACTACAGCTTTATCCTTGTCATCTTCCTTCCTTACAGATAAGACTTATGAAAAAAAAAAAAAGACTTACGGAGACACCCCATCATGGAGCCGCCCCTGCTTTCTTAACAGTCTCCGACTGAAAGCAAACTCCTGCTTCTGTATCCCCACCCATCACCCAACCGAACCCAAATCCTGTCATAGATTCCTTCTAGCGCCCTCTGACTAAGACACCCTGGTGCATGTTCTTCCTCGATGCGGCGATTAAGAAACCCAACTTATTCAGCTTCAGGTGTGTTCCTGGTGGTCTCTGCTGAACACCACTGACCCTGGTCCAGGGTCCCACAGCCAATGAAGGATGAAGACTGGATTCAAACTCAGGCAGTAGGCTTTTCTGGTTTCTGTATGCTACCACATGGGACCTGCTCTCTAGGAGAGTGGCAAGAAGGAATCATCTCAGCACTGTAAAAGCTCCAGCCCCCGGGGAAGCAGTCATTCAGAGCTCTGCCTCCACTCCTGGTGGCCTTGACTGTGGTTTTACACTTTGAACTTCCCTACGCTCAGAAATCATCCCAGCTAGGGGGTTTTCTACTTGCTGACTGAAAGAGGAGACAGTGAAATCTAATACTCCTCATCTGTCATGGTCACACCCCTTGGACAAGCCAGCAGTGTGGCCCGCAGCCTGCACAGAGCCTGCCACACCCCACAGCCCTGCCCTCTTGGTGCCTGGCACATCGAAGTTGCCATGTGTTCCGTTAGCAAGGACAGCTGAAACCCCTTTCCAGTATTGTCCTTTGTTCCTGATCATGTCTCTACAGCAGTGTCCTTGATCCCAGCAGGACATTGGCCTGAGATTTAAGACTCTCTCAGACTCCCTGGAGCCCAGCAGTCCACGTACCTGATAGCTTTTGACCTAGACTTTGGCATAGCTCCCACCTGAGAGCATCTGGCACCGACACCAGGGGTTCATCTTGCCTCTGCAGCTGCTAAGATAGCAACAATTACTATGGCCACCCGTGACCAGCACCATTTACAAAAGATTGTACTGTACATTTTTTATACCTCTTTGATCCTGGTAAGAAAGCCTGTAAGATGGATATTAGTATTGCCATTTTATAAATGAAGAAGCTGAGACTCTGAAAGTTTGATTAATCTAAGCTGACATAGCATGAAAGTGGCAGAGCTGAAGTTTGGATGCAAATCTGTCCCCTAGTCACTCTACTTAGTCCCTCTCTCCAGACTCTGAGCATCCGGGTGCCCTACACGCACCCAGGTACCCGCACAGATCATCCAAGGTTGCAGTGGATGCTGCACTGTGCCAAGGACCCCGGGAGGGAAGGACAGATTTCCCAGTTGCTGGGACTGTGCTGCTGCTGACAGCCTCTCTGAGGACAGCTCCTCTGAGGACAGCTCCCTTGCCCAAGGCTATGCCCCTTCCTGGGGACAGCCTACATCCGATGATTGGTCAGTGGAGAAGGTAGAAAGGCCTGGTCCTTGCCCCACCTGGGGGCAACTGTGAATGGCTGTCCCAGCTGCAGAGTTCCCTGGGGGCTCAGCGAGGACCTGTTGTGACTGCATCGCTGCCAGCCCCTCCCTCTGCCCAGTCTGCTTCCCCGTTCTTCCACAGGCGCCCATCCCGAGCGCTTCTTAGGAATCTTCCAGCACGCCGTTCTCCTCACAGAGGCTGCTTTCTGGGGAATTGCACCTGCAACAGGGCTGTTTTGCAAGGTCAGCTGGGGGTGTGCGGATTCACCCACTGGCTTCCATAAGCAGTTGCAATGCCTGAGGGAGGTGGTGTGCCCAGCAGGAAGGATGGGCATGTCTGCATCCTTGGCTGCGGTCAGCCTGGGCTGGAGGCAGGGGAGCCGTTCAATGGGCTCTAGCTTCTTACCTGTTTAAAAGAAGAACTCTGCCACAAATGTGAAGCAGAATATATTTTTTTTTAGCCCAGAACCAACCCTTTCTTTAAAACAAACGTTCTAGATTAGACAGTCTGAGTTTATTTTTAAGGTAAATAAAGAATATCAACTTTCGTAGATTAACCTCTACAGCACAATAAATCATTGACAATACCTTGACTAGAGCAAACAGTGTGGTAATGAAGATATTACTACCCGATTCTACAAACTCATCATGTACTGAGTTCTACTATCCTCCAGTCTCTGTGCTAGGAATTAGGGAGACAGATGAACAGCATCATTTCTGCATGTTGAAGAGCTCACCGTTTAGTAGGGGAGGTTGACATAAATGAGTTATAATAAAAACCATCAGGATGATAGTTTTGAGGGTCCAGACTTTGGCTGAAAATGTTAGATGAAAAAAAAGAGTGAACATTATATTCCATACCTAATTCAATGAAAACTATGAATAGGCAAATAAGAAATGTTGCCATCCAAGGCTTTTACAAAGGGGAGCATGATTTCAGAGTTTGCTAATCTTTCTCACCAGGATCAGGCAGCCTCCAGCTGTGACCTCACAGTGTTGAGGCTACCCAGAACCTCCAGAGAAAGGTTCTTGAGTGTGATTTGTGTGTGAAAGTGGTTGAAGGGTTTGTCCCCTTCAAGTCACCGTGCTAACTTCTTTTGAGTTATTGCTCTTAAAATATTAGTCGATGATAGCTGTTTCCTACTCAAAAATCTGTACTTCCTCCCCTTCCACCGCACTGCCTTCTGGATAAAGTTCAACCTCTTTTGTTCCATCGTTCCCCAGAAAGCTCTCCTTTGTGGCCCAATTGGTCCACTTCCTGGACCCTGACCCAGGAGAACTTTCGAGTAAGTTCTAGCATCCTTGCCTTTGCTTGTGCTGGCCCCTTCCCCGGAATGGCTCTCCCACTTCTCTTTACTGGTCTAAATAGGCACAGGACGCTTCAACTTGAAGTGGCCTCTCCCCTCTGAATGGTCTTGCATTCTTTTCCCTTTGCGGGCCAATGAAGCCCATAGTCCTACTTGCCCTTCATTCTGACCTTGATCTTCCAGTTCTGTCACTCAGTCTTCCAGAAGTCTATGTGTCTCTCTAGCAAGATCTTGAATAAACCTGGAAGGGTCAGGTTTGGTGTCCCCAGGGGTGTCCTGGAGGGGCTTTTGGGGAGCAGCATTGCTTGTCCTCGGTGGTGTGATTAATAGGGCCACGTCTAGAAGCAAGAAGCTGCTCCCTTCATCTCTTTATCAAGATTTGGTAAATTTGCCACCTCCAGATTTTGAACAAAATCAATTCTACTACTTTGGAGAAAGAGAGGGAGCATTTTTCACTGTTGAGAATAAATTAATACAACTTCCTTTTCTTTTTAAGGAAAGCAATATATCAAAAGGGGAAAAAAGGAGCCTCTATGTAACCCTGTCTTGGTTCTCCGGGAACAGTGTAACCTGGCCTCAATCCCAAAAAGGAGAAGGAAAATATTTTTCAAAATGTTAATGGCCCTAAAAATTTGAATTCGGTTCAGTTTTTTTCAAAAAATGAATTATGATCTATGTGTATGTTCGTATGTTTTTGTGTGTGCATGTGTTATGTGTGCATGTGAGGGTGCCTGCATATGCATGGTTATGTGTCTTGATGTGTGTGTGTGTCCAAATATCTGATTATGTGCTCTACAATTTTAATAAGTCTAAAACAGACCTGGAATGGTACAACTAGAATTCTGAAGGAATAGCCTGGCCAGTCCTTCACTGTGTGGGGGAGGCACAGGGGGTCAGCAGCATCCCAACTCATTATTTTCAAAAGACAGATACAGCATCCCACAGGAGTACATCCTGTTCTTCCTGGCTCCCAAACTGCCAAGGGTGTGCCCTGGCAAAGAGAGCTTCCCCAACACTCTCAGCCAGGCTCAGCCACAGGGAAGGCTCTGAACTAAATTGCTCCTTGGCCTTTGCAGAATTAGCAAAAGCAGAAACCACAATACTCCCCCACCCAGCAGGGCCCAGAGACCTGGCTCTGGCTGCTTCTGGAAAGGCCTCCTGCCTGCCTGTCTGGGTACCAAGCCCAGACCCTGAATGAGGCTCATTCTTTCCTGGGGCTGCTGTTTTCTCCCCTGTTAGTTTCTCGCCTTCCCAAGACAGCTGAGAGGGAACCGAAGTTCCCATAACTGCACAGAGTGTCTCTTGGCATTTTCTCCTGAGAACACCCACCCACCCTGGGGTGAGAGGACTTTAAATCAGTGTTTTACTGACGAGGAGTCAGAGGGTCAGAGAAGGAAAGTGACTTGCCCGAGCTTGCTGTTGTCGGCACCCCCAGCCCTGGCTCCCTGTGGAAACGTGGACTTTTGCAGGAGAGAGACTTGACGGGGGTCCCGAGGGCTTGGTTCAGGCTGAGGAACCCACCATTTCTGCCTCCGCCTATTTCAGGGTCTGGGAAGACGGTGCATGTAAGGGGAGTCCATCAGAGAAGAGGTGCACAGTATTCTGGGTTTTCCCAGAACTCCCGTGGGCTCCGCAGGTAATAGCTAAGCAGGCTCCCAGGGGCCAGGCCTTGCACACACTTTCTTACTCCACTGCCATGGAAGCCAAGCCAGGCACAGGGCGTGCAATCCCTTTTGTAGCAGAGGGAGCCAGGCTCCAGGAGATAAATGCCTGAGGGAGGCCAGGGATATCCCCGCTCTCTTGCGACCATGTGCAAGTGGCATCTGTGAGGACCATGCTATAATCAGGTTTGCATCCTGGCAGCAAAACCAGAGTTGTGGGTGTATCATACAATGACAGGCTGCTCGGACCTGCTTAGAGTTAGGACTGGGGGGAAGTGAACCAGGTAAGACCTGCGGCCAGAATTATCAGTGTGGCAAGGGGCAGGAGAGGTGTGGCCAGGCTCTGGAGATGGCCCTGTATCTGGGCTTGCTCCATCCTTGTCCCATCTAAGTCCCTGCCTGCAGCAGGTAGAAGAAGCAGAGGGCCTGGCACTCAGGAGAGGCGTTCCAGATGGAGAGGGAGAGAGAGCTGCAAGCTGATATGGCCTATTATAGACTGAATGCTTGTGTCTCCCCCAAATTAATGTGTTGAAACCCTAATCCCCAATGTGATAGTTTTTGGAGGTGAGGCCTTTGGGAGGCAATTCAGTTTAGGTAAAGTCACGAGGGTGGGAACCCCATGATGTGATCAGTGTCCTTATAAGAAGAGAATAGACCAGAGTGCACTTTCTTTACCCTGGGAGGACACAGTGAGAAGGTGACATCGGCAAGCCAGGAAGGGAGCCCTCACTACAACCGCCCGCGCTGATACTCCAACCTCGGACTTCTGACCTCCTGAATGGAGAGAAATAAATTTCTGTCGCTAAGCCCCCCAGCCTATGGTGTTTTGTTACAGCAGCCTCAGCTGACCAAGGCAGTTCCTATAATCCGAGTTCGGGGGTAGGGAACTGAGACTGGGGGCGGGAGCAGACAGGGCTGGCGATGGGAGTCGGAGTGCACCCAGACCCGGATCTGACTGTGCCAACTTGCCGCCCTCCTTTTACCTGGGCTGGGCGAGACAGGCAACTTCCTCAGACAACCTGCTGTGGAGGAAACAGTGATTTCTGGGCCAGACATGCAGTTTAGCGCCCCACCATGTAATTAAAGTGTGCTGGGCAGTGGCAGCTGGGCCCGGGTGGGGCTGGCCCTTGGCTCTGTCTGTGGTAATGGCTAGTCTGTGTCTGGCCAGGCATCGGCTCAGGTGACCTCAGGGCCCCTTCCCTCTCCTCCCGAGGAGATGCGTGTCCTCATAGCTTTGTTCCTGGGGAAGCTGAGCTGCGTGGGAGACCTGGGAGTCTCTTGGGTGCATGGCGGGGAGAGACTGTCCCCCAGCGGAATAGTCCAGCTCTCTGCTTTCCCAATCAGCTGAGTTTCTGGCTGTACGTCCTTGTAGCTGGTGTTGGCCCCATGTGACACTGGAGTACTGAACTGGTCTCCAGTGCAGGGTCTCCTGATGGCGCCATTCAGTAAGCAGCCTGGGGTTGGGGGTGTCATGCGGCCTAGTGGGGAGGCCACTGTGGCGTTTCTGACCACAGTGAAGACAGGTTCCTTCCAAATGGAAAGCTTTGCATCCTGTGATCTTCCTCTTTTAAGAGACTCAGCAGAACTGATTTCCAACTTTTCTCCTGTCTGTAGCCTGAGGGTGCTTTTGCGGCCTCTAGAAGCCTGAGCAGCCTGTTTAAAGCTGACTTTGAACAGCTGCATGGGGGTGGGGAGAAGGGCTGAGAAGAGGGAGGGAAAGAAGGGAAGAGGAGAGGGGGCTTATAAGGAACTAGGATGGTGACATTTGAGAAGAATCTGACCCAAACTTAGGGCTATGGACACCTTGGCAGCCCCAGTTCTATGTTTTCAAGGTGGCAGTTTAGATGTTCCATTTTCTTGTACCTTTTAGAAAATGAAAGGGGCCGGGCACGGTGGTTCACGCCTGTAATCCTAGCACTCTGGGAGGCTGAGGCGGGAGGATCGATCAAGGTCAGGAGTTCGAGACCAGCCTGAGCAAGAGCGAGACCCTGTCTCTACTAAAAAAAAAAAAAAATAGAAAAAATTAGCCAGGCGTGGTGGCACATGCCTGTAGTCCCAACTACTGGGCAGGCTGAGGTAGAAGGATTGCTTGAGCCTAGGAGTTTGAGGTTGCTGTGAGCTGGGCTGACGCCACAGCACTCTAGCCCGGGCAACAGAGCAAGACTCTGTCTCAAAAAAAAAAAAAAGAAGAAAATGAAAGGCACTTAGGAATTCAGGAATTTGGGCATGGGGCTGTGGTTCCCGAAGGCAGCCTCTCTCCTGTCCCTCTGCTTGGCCCTGCAGTGACCCAGTCTCCCCCAGAGAGCCCCACTTCCTCCCCTGCTCGGCCCCCTGGGTGAGCTGGTGCACATGTAGAGGGCTGTCTCCAGCTCAGCAGAAGGGGGTCCATGTGTGAGGACGAGCTTCATCAGACTGGAGGGCCTGCTGCTCCAAGCTGCACATAAGTGTTGGCAGATTTGGCAGCATTTTAAAATACTTTGTGCAGCTTCTTATTAGGTAGGTAAGGGTGTCCCAGTAGGCCTGTCCAGATGATCCCCTACTAGTGTTTTGTATAGACAGGAAAACCAAGGCCTGGAGGGGTGAAGCCTTCTGCCCCAGGCTGCGCAGCAGTGTGGGAACCCCCCGGTTCTGAGATTCCTGGGCAGGATGTAGGCTTGAAGCTATGGGCCAGAATGTTCTACGATGCTGGACCCTCCACCATGCGCATAGGCCACCTCTTGAGTGTCTGGCCGGTCTAGCTTTCTGGGCATGTGGGACAGAGTGTGGAGGGCTCCAGGCCCGGTATTTACAGCAGCGTCTCAAAGCCAGACTGTTTGCTCAAGGCCCCAGCCTGCCGTCTGGGCCCAGGCAGGAAGGTGGCCTGGACTCCGTGGACCCGTCCATCTGTTCCTGAGTGTGGGTTGTGGCTTCCCCCATCACCTGAGGCTCAGGCAGGCTGCAAAACACTGTTGCTGCAAGTGCAAAAGAGGTAGCATAGTTGGGGGATGGAGCCCTGGGCAGTGTAGAAAAATGGGCTCATCCCTGGTTCTTCCAGGGTCTTGCAGCCTGTGGTTCACCCTCTGAATCCGCTGTGCCTCGGGGTTTCCATGTGCTTGGAGAAGTCAGGTGGAGCCTGAAGATCTAACACTGGGCTGCAGGGCTGCTCCCCTCCCCCACCACTGTGGGACTCCCAGGCAACAGTTTGAGCAAACCCAGTGAGGCTTAGCCCTTTCTACTACTTTCTCTCAAGAGGACAGAACTTGCAGGCCAAGGGGAAACCCAATTACTGTGCCCTTTTGTCTTTTTTGAATTACTCCCTAATCTTTCCATTAAAAAAACAACCTCAAGCAGGATCCTAAATAAATGGGCTTTAATCAAGAGAATTATCGATGTGATTCATTCTCCCTCAGGGCAGATATGCAATTTATCTCTCAGCAAAGGACACAGCGACTTAACACACCCAGCCTAAGAACAATGGCCATTAGTCCCATCTGTCCCCTTGAGACAGTGGAAGCATTCAGCATTCCGTGTTAGTTCCCTGGGCTCTGACCCCATTAGGGACTTCTCTGCTGGAGCTCCCATAATGGTGACATCTTAACTAAAGTAGAGACGGGAAGGGAGGCACCCGCGTGGCCAGGGGCTGACCAGAGCTGGGCCAGGCGGTGACTCCTCCTTTTCATAGAGACAGCAGGGCTGCCAGCCTCAGGAGCCTTGAAGGTTTGTTCAGCCTCTTCCTTCCTTCCTCCTCCTCCCCAGTCCCAATCCAGATTGCTGCAAGGAGGAGGATGCCGCAAGCACTCCCCTAGTTTGCTGCACCCCCGGTACAGTTGTGGGGGTGCCCAGAGCGTGGGGGATGGGGTGATATTCCTGGGCTCTGCGTCAGGCTGGGGCCTGTACACCTGGCCCCACAGCAGCTGCTGCCCAACTCCACGACTGAATTATGGGCAGGAACAGGGCCAGGAATACGGAACCTAATCCATTTTTCTTTTTTCTTTCCAGAGGGAATGGCTGTAGTTGCTCTTCCTCAGCCCAACTTGGGAGAAGGCCAATTCCTTCCTTGGACTCACCTGAATTGTTGCAGCCCTGGCCCCTCACAGGGCCATGCCCAGAGCTTGCACTTCCGCTGCTCCTTCCCCCCACAGCACCCTGCTCTGCCCTGGGCGCTGCTTGGCTGTGCGGGGCTGTGGCGGCTGGGTTGTGAGCTGAATTGTGAGTAAACCTTCCCAGAGCCTTAGAGCCTCTTAGAACGTGGGAGCCACTGGGCGGTTGAAAGCATTCTCAGAACCAGAGAATCACAGAAAAACAGACTCGCAAGTTTGGAAAAGCTCTTTAAAGTCGTCCTTCTCTTTCCAGCACGGCAGCCTCACCTTCCTTGCTGCTTTCTTCAGCCACTGCCTCTTGCGAGGGAGATATTCCCACGGCTTCTTTCCTTCCTGGATCTCTGGGAGACCACACTTTTCAGCCCTTTTGCAGTTAGGAGGGGCCGACTGGCATTGCTGGCCTATGAAAGATGAGCAAAAGTAACGTGTGTCACACTTCTGAGAAGTCCCTGTGGCTCCAGCGTCCCTCTTCCCTTCCAGCATCGATCCCCAACAAGTGCTTGTGCTGCGATGGCAGAGTCCCAGATCAGAGCAGCCTGACCCGCCAAGACACTGCAAGAAGACAGTGCCCTGGGGAGATGCCCACGCTGCAGCATGAGCCAGGCGGGAGCTTGGTGAGATTTGGGGGCTGCTTGCTACGGGCTGCTGCATATGTCCCGGAGAGTATTTCCAGCCTGTGTCCCAGACTTCCAGGCATGGGGATTCACCCTCTCCCCGGGAGCCCAAGGCTGTTGGATTCATTGCTGAGCAGCTCTCACTTGGAAAGTTCATTTTTCCTCTGTACTGAAATCTGCTTTCTCAAAACTCCCTGTTTCCTACCCCAGGTAGGTGAAGTTCATCCTGGGACTCTCCGGTTCTCAAACTTTGGCATGCATCTGAATCACCTGGAGGGCTTGTTAAAACACAGTTTGTTGCTCTCCACCCCCAATTTCTGATTCAGTGGGTGTTAACTAAGTGTGTGTGCCCCGCCCCAACTGGTATGTTGAAATCCTAACCCCTAAGGCGATGGCATTAGGAGAGGCCTCTGGGAGGTGATTAGGTCATGAGGGTGGAGCCCTCATGAATGGGATCTGTGTCCTTATAAAAGGAACCCTGGGGAGCTCTCTCACCTCTTTCTGAGCCCTGTGAAGATACAATGAGAAGGTTGTTATCTGCAGTCAGAAGAGGACACTCGCCAGAACCCACTGTGCTCTGCTGGTACACTGATCTTGGCCTTCCAGCCTCCAGAATGTGTGAGAGAAATTTCTGTTGTTTATAAGACACCCAGTCTATGGAACTTTGTTATAGAATCACAAACTAAGACAGTAGGTTTGGGACAGGACCTGGAGATTTGCATTTTTAGTAAGTTCCCAAAGGCTGCTGCTGCTGGTGGTCTGGAGACCGCATTTTGAGAGCAACTACTGTATACCTTCTGTTAGATCTCCCAGGAGCCTGTTGGCACATGTCAGTTGTGGCTGCAGAGGTATCTCCACCCCTCCCAGCCCCAAAGAATAGAGCCCCACGCTCTGATCCCCAATGCTGGTCTGGGCGGGTCTGAATCTGGCTCTTTTCTCTCCACTGACCGTGAGCCTTACTGGGCAGGGCCCACCATGTATTCATCCCGGTGGCCCTTGGCCTGACGTGGGCTGGCCACAGCAGTAAGTAGGTGCTCAGTGGCTGTTTTCTGAGTGCATGGATGTGTGAAACAGGAGGAACACCTTGACCGTACTTCTGAAATCTCTCACAAATCTTCAGGCTTCCGGTACAGAGACCCCTGGGGAGCTCATACTGCCCACCCTGCAGGCATCAGGGCTGAGCCAGCTTATAGGTGTGTTGGAGAGTAGATGGTGAGCAGGGCGTGGGCTGCATCCTCCCCCTAGGAGGGCTCTAAACCTGGGGCCCAAGGCATGTGTGTATGGGGGTGCACTGCCTATTCCTGTAAAGACCCAGTTTGGCAAGCTCACACTTGCCGCTGGGTCTGCAGATGACTCCCCCAGTGCTCACGCGGGCCAATTCTGACTTCTGGGAAGGATTGTACTGTCTCGATTTTTGCGAACACAGACAGGCTAGCTCATGCTTGGCTGCATTGCAGATGGTGTGGGCTTTGGCTTCCTGGGGGGCTGCTGAGCCAGGTCCTCAGCTTTTCTGCCTGAAATCAATGCATCACATCTCAAGGCGCTGCCTCCTGGTCAAGGATCAAAGTCAAGGCCAACTTTGGGATGTACCACCCTATTCCCAGGAGAGGGCTGACCCTGCTGGAAGTCCATGAGGCCTTAACTCTCCTCCTTCCTCCCTCCTCCTCGTCCCCCTCCTCCTCCCCCTCCCATTCCCCTTCACCTCATCCATCTCCTTCTTCCATTTAAAAATTTTTATTATGGGTCGGGCGCGGTGGCTCACGCCTGTAATCCTAGCACTCTGGGAGGCCGAGGCAGGTGGATCACTCAAGGTCAGGAGTTCGAGACCAGCCTGAGCAAGAGTGAGACCCCGTCTCTACTAAAAATAGAAAGAAATTATTTGGACAACTAAAAATCTATATAGAAAAAATTAGCCGTGCATGGTGGCGCATGCCTGTAGTCCCAGCTACTTGGGAGGCTGAGGCAGGAGGATTGCTTGAGCCCAGGAGTTTGAGGTTGCTGTGAGCTAGGCTGACACCATGGCATTCTACTCTGGGCAACAGAGTAAGACTCTGTCTCAAAAAAAAAAAAAAAATTTTTATTATGAAAATGATTAACATATAGAAATGTGGAGAGGACAGCATAAGAAACCTACATACCCATCACCTAGATTTAATAATTATTAACATTGTGCTATATTTGCTTCATTTACTTAAGTATTAATATTTTAAAGAAAATTAATGATATATTAATATATTTTACCCTAAATACTTCAGCATGCATCTCTAAAAATAAGATAAGTTTTCTACATAACATTTCATCGTGACATCCATCAGAATTAACACTAAATCTTCAATGTTGTCTAATAGTTCATATTAACATTTCTGCAATTGTTGCAAAACTGTCTTTTGTGATTGGTTTATTCCAACCACAATCCAAACCAGATTCACATGTTGCATTAGCTTCTTATTATATCTTTTAGGTTGTTTTTGTACTAGAAAGTCCTTCCTGCTCCTGTTTCCCTGTGGTATAGACGGGTTGAGGAAGCCAGGCCAGTGCCTGGTCATACCCAGCACGGAGACGGGTGGATTCCCGGGCAGGGGTCCAGGGAGAGAGGCTCTGCTTCCTCCTTCCGGGCCGTGGGAGTCTCCTGCATTACCCTGAAGAACAGAGACCCCCTTGGGCCTGAAGTGTTTCTCCTTTGAAGCCCAGACTCCCCGAGAAGCTGTCCCTCCTGGGAAGCAATGTGACATACAGAAGGGGCAGGAGAAGATGGCACAGAATGACAGTAAAGGCTTGGAGACGCTTGTGGTTACCCAGGTGACTCGGGGAGGGAAGACTCACAGGAGTCTCTGGAGAAGGACCGTGGAAGACGAAGGTCAGTGACTTAAGGCAATCAGGGCCCTGAGTGCTCTCACTGGCCTCTGACCCCTCTTTGAGGCCAGGACTGGCCGTGCTGACTGGCCTGCTGCCCACACGCTGTTCCCTTTGGTGGGGTGCTGGGCCTGCCCTTCTACTCCCCGGTAGCAGCTTCTCTTCTGCCTCCACTTGTGCAGCGGCTGTCGTCATCCGCGCAGCTGCTGTGGCAGCAGCTGTGACATTACCCAGACCCCTCCCGGGTTCTCCGGCTCCGCCGTGGTCCTCTGCTGCCGCTTGCTTTGTCTCCTCGGCTGGCCTCCAGGCCTGTGGCTCTGGCACACTCGCTGCAAACAGAGCTTCCCAAGTCTGTCTTGCCGCTCATGGTAAGAGGCCAGGTGCGGCTCAGGAGGAACTTGTCAAGCGGTGGTGTAACTGGGGAGATGGCATTTTTTTTTTTCCTATTGGATGAGAAAAATTAATTTGAAAGTTGAGGCCGGGTGCGGTGGCTCATGCCTGTAATCCTAGCACTCTGGGAGGCTGAGGCAGTAGGATCGCTTGAGCCCAGGAGTTTGAGGTTGCTGTGAGCTAGGCTGATGCCATGGCACTCTAGCCCGGGCAACAGAACCAGACTCTGTCTCAAAAAAAAAAAAAAAAAAGAAAGTTGGTAATATCCAGTGTTGTCAAGGGCTCAGGGGCAACAGTCCCTTACTCTCTTAGAGTATGAATTGGTCAAAGTTTTTGAATAAAAATTAGCAACACCTATCAACATTAAAAATGTTTTTTCGTCCATTTTTTTCATTCAACAAATGTTTACTGAGTCCCTACTGAGTGCCAGACACTATTCTAGGTGTTGGGGAGCTGGCATTGAACCACCTGCTTTTGTCAAAACTATATTTTAGTGGGAAAAGTGGACAACAAATAAATATATACCATAAATGATAATGATATGAATAAAAATAAAACAGGGTAAGGAGATAGTGTAGGGTAAGTGTGGCTCTTTCAATCCTTTGGCCTAGGAATTCCGTTTCTAGGAAATTCTCATAGAAATGTTTCTCCGTGTACACAAAGGCGCGCGCACACACACACACACACACACACACAGATGTTCACAAGAGCAAAAAACTGTAAGCACCCTAAACGCCTAACGATAGAGGAGACAGCAACTGAATTGTCCATCCACGCAAATGGATGACCTGCAGCCATTGAAAAGAATGAGACAGCTGAGCACATACCAGCAAGGATGGGTCTTGAAGACAAGTTAAGCAAAAGCAAAATGTCTTAGAATAACGTATATAGTAGGATCCATATAAGTAAAATAATGCTTAAATATATATATATGTAGACGTATAGAAAAGGTCTAGAAAAACAAAACTCAGTAATTAATGGTGGTCTTCTCTGTAAGGAAAGAAAAGTGGAAGGGGGTAATTGTAAACAGTACTTTCACTTTTTACTTAAAATATACTTGTATTGTTTGAATTCTTTTTTTTTTTTCCCCAAGACACAGGGTCTCGCTACATTTACCCAGGCTGGTCTCGAACTCCTGGGCTCAAGTGATCCTCCTATCTCAGCCTCCTGAGTAGGGAGAGGGGGATTACAGGCACATACTATGGCGCCCAGCATTTTTTTAAAACTCAAATTTTAGGTTCTTCTCTGGAGTAAAACAGGCTCTTCGCTATTTACAAGGTTATTCTCGAGTTGCGAAAATTCTCCATGTTTTCCCCTTGTATTCTTCTATTCAATCTTGGCTGCCTCAATCAGACAGAAAGCGCGAGGACATTTTTTTTCTTGTAGCAGAAACCTTAGCAACAGACAGTAACTGCTCTAGGTCTCTCAAGCAGATGCATTGAATTCTTTTTCTTTAATACCACTAACATATATTTATGTATTCCGTGGTTTAAGTAAAAACAAAAACACAAAAACCACAACATCAGAAATAGATGCACCGCACCATAGCACAGACGCCTTTCCTTGGGGTTTTGGGATCTTTATCGAGAAAGTTTAATGGATTCTCAGGTTTGTCAAATTGACTCTGACCTGTAGCTTTTGGTCCTGAGGGAGAAAATGAAATGAAATGAAATGAGCATGTCCTCCCTAAATTCAAAACTCTCAGCAGCCTCAGCAGGCTCCAAATCCCAGAGTTGAAAAGGATCGAGGGGAGTAGGAGCTGCTTTTCCTGACCTGGTGCGGGGCCCGGAGTCCAGACGCCTGTTCCGGGAAGGTGATCCTACCACCATGTGGGGATGAGGAAATTGAGGTCTGGAAAATTTAGCAGGTCGCCCAAGGTCACAGGGCAGCTAGTGGCAAAGTCGGGGTTTGAAGCTGTATCTGTTGAGCCCCAAAGTTTTCGCTTTTTTTGTGTGTGGGTAGGGATGATCTGGGCCACCCTTCTCCGCTCCTTGGAGGCCCTGGCAGTTCCCTGCTTCTGCGAGGATGGCAACCAGGACCCTCCAGCCAATCCGAGTGTTGGCCCGCCCCTACTCCAGGGCCAAAGGGACTTCCACCCTCTGGGCCCCTAGTCCTGGCTCCTGCTCCTTGGCTGGGGCACTTCCCATCTGGGAAGCGGGGGTCCTGGGGTGCTTCTCCCCTGCAGTCACAGTCATATCACAGCTGAGAATTAATAGCATAATAATAATAGAACACTAGAATAATCATAATAGCTAAAGTAGTACAATAATAAAATTTTTTTTTTTGAGACACAGTCTCACTGTGTTGCCCGGGCTAGAGTGCCGTGGCCTCATCCTAGCTCGCAGCAACCTCAAACTCCTGGGCTCAAGCAATCCTTCTGTCTCAGCCTCCTGAGTAGCTGGGACTACAGGCATGCGCCACCATGCCCGGCTAATTTTTCTATATATATTTTTAGTTGTCCAGCTAATTTCTTTCTATTTTTTTAGTAGAGACGAGGTCTCGCTGTTGCTCAGGCTGGTCTTGAACTCCTGAGCTCAAACGGTCCTCCCGTCTCAGCCTCCCAGAGTGCTAGGATTACAGGTGTGAGCCACCGCGCCCGGCCAGAATTTATACTCTTAAACATGGTACTGCATGAACAGACAGTTCCTGAGGCTCTAATGCTCCCAACACACGCTTCCTACTTCTAGGGAAGAGCTCTGAGCATCCACTGGGCACTGTGGCACTCACTGGGTAAGACTAACTGGTAATCCTGGATCTCTAGTCTCCTGTTGTAGAGGAGCTAGTCGTTGCTGGGGACTCGCTGTGCTGGGATGGACAGACTAGTGCCGCTTCGCAGCTAAGGCCTATGGTGACACGTCACTACACTCCAGGTGTGAGGGAGGCTGTGCTCCAGGACGGGTGGGTCGTTTGGGGATTGGAGCAGGCTGGTGTGTGGGGCAGGGCGTTCAGGGGACAGACTGCATGGAGCTCTTCTTTCGCCCTCATTTCCCATTGTCCTTCTACCTCATTAGGGTGGAAAGACAAAAGCAATTCCAAGCAAATGTAGCAGAAGGTGTCTCCCCAGCTGTGCTCGTGTCCTGGCAAAGGGTGCAGACCAAGCCTGCGGATTTCCGTGCTCTAGTGCTGGTGTCCCAGCAGGAGACAAACAGCGCCAGGGTGCCAAGTGCTGCCCTCAGGACCCTGTGACGCTCACGGGTGCCTCGAGCGCTGGCTGGCTGAGGAGCAGGCTGCTGCCAGGCAGCTTTGTGCATTTCGTGGCTTCGCTGGAAACTCATCAAATGCTTGGCACAAACACTTCCCTCCTCCAGTGACAGGAGCTCACATTTCAGAAAGCATCGAACTGCTCTGAAAGGTGATAATAGTGTCTGTCAATTTCTGCACATACAGTACTGTTTTCTACAGCAAGAATATTTTCCTTGGCTTTTTGGTACTGTATGGACTCCCAGACCAAGAGTCCCCGCACCGTGGAGGGCAGCCGGGCTGGTGCACGGGGCATCAAAGGGTAGGACGATGTCTGCGGAGGTGGTGGAGATTGCACAGCAGCAGGGCCCTCTCTGCACTCCATTTGTTGGGTGAGGGGACGGAGGAGGGTGCTGGGATATTCCTTAGCAGGGTAGCAGGCACAGCTGCGAAGGCAGCAGCTGCAGACCCAGAATGGGTCTGAGTGTGGCCTCCCCTGCCTTGGGCTGGGCAGACAGTCTCCTGCTCCTTGAGCTACATTGCTGGCTGTGGTTGGCAGAGGCCAGGTGAAGTGTGAGCAGGTGCAAAGGGGGAGGGTGGCTTCGGAGGTGAAGAACAGAGGGGACAGAGGTGCAGAAGTGGCATGGTGCCTGGAGCTCTCGGGGGGCTGAAAGGAGGACACGTTCCTTAATTTGATGTATCTGAGACTTAAGCCAAACTCCTTAAGCTCAGTGGACTCCTGCATCTGGGTGATGCTCCATCGCAGTGACAAGAAGCCTAGTGGGAATGTCTCTTGAGTGCAGGAAAGGTGGGCCTCCCTCCCGCCGCACACTCTGAATGGTAGAGATGACGTAGCATTGCCTGTGTAAGTCTTTCCTGGGCCGTGACGCTGAGATGGGGCTGCGCCAACATCCACTGTGCCTGGTGCTCCCAAGACACCCCTGCAGTCCTTTCCCAGGTCACCAGCCATGGCAGCTCCCAAGACTGGCACTGGTTCAGGTGCTGGAGCCTCAAGGAAGGAACAGAGCCCCTCCTCTTTCCCCTTGCCCTGCTCTCCCCGGGGTCTGCATTTAGGCCTTGCTCACCGCCGTAGGGCTAGGCAGAGTGGATGCCAGAGAAGGGGAATACCGTTCATTCTTCCCTGACGCGTGATCCACTGTTCCCAAGGATGAATCCGGGACATTTTTAATATACTTTCTTGCTAAGCTAGCAAAACACCAGTTAAATCTTTAGCAGGGCATCCCGACGGTCAGCCCTTCAGTGGGAACCCAAACACGATGCCTGAGTGCAGTGGCCACCAATGTCATCATCCCAGCTCCTGTGTCCTGAGCACCTCCTGTGGGCCAGCGATGGTGTTGGCATATTCAATCTGTGTGTGTATCGGTTTGTTCTTTTTAAAAATTATTAAGACATAATTCACATATCATAAAACCTACTCTTTAAAAGTATACAAATCAGTTTTTTTTTTTTTTTTTGAGACAGAGTCTCACTGTGTTGCCCGGGCTAGAGTGCCTTGGCCTCATACTAGCTCACAGCAACCTCAAACTCCTGGCCTCAAGCGATCCTCCTGCCTCAGCCTCCCGAGTAGCTGGGACTACAGGCATGCGCCACCATGCCTGGCTAATTTTTTTTCTATATATTTTTAGCTGTCCGATTAATTTCTTTGTATTTTTAGTAGAGACGGGGTCTCGCTCTTGCTCAGGCTGGTCTCGAACTCCTGAGCTCAAACGATCTGCCCGCCTCAGCCTCCCAGAGTGCTAGGATTATAGGTGTGAGCCACTGTGCCTGGCCTACAAATCAGTTTTTAAAGTATATTCACATGATTGTGCTCTCATCGCCACTATCTAATTCCAGAACATTCCCATCACTCCCAAAAAGAAACCCTGTACCCACGAACAGTCACCTCCCACTCACTCTTCCCCCAAACCCTGACAACCACTAATCTACGTTTTGTCGCTATGAATTTGTCTATTCTGGGCATTTCATGTAAACAGTATCATACAATATGTGGTCTTTTGTTTTCCACGTAATTAAAAGTTAGTTAGCGTAATATTTTCAAGGCTCGTCCACGCCACACAGGAATCGGTACTTCATTCCTCTTTACAGCTGGGTAGCATTCCATTGCATGGATGCACATGTTTTGTTCATCCATTCATCAGCTGATGGACATTGGTGTTGTTTCCACTTTTGGCTATTAATAACGCTGCTATGAACATTCTCGTTTTCATGTGAACATATATTTTCAGTTCTCTTAGGCATATACTTAAGAGTGGAATTGCTGGCTCATACGGTGACTTTATGTTTAGCTTTTTGGGGAATAGCCAAACTGTTTTCCATAGTGGCTGCACCATTTTACATTTTGGCCAGCAATGTACCAAGGTTCTAATTTTTCTACATCTTCACCAACATTTGTTATTTTCCTTTTTTAAAATTATAGCCATCCTAGCAGGAGTGAAATGACATTTAATATTTATAACCACTTTGTGAATAAAATGCTATTATTATCCTCATATTACAGAGAAGAAAATAGAAGTGAGAAGAATTTAATTTGCCTGATGTCACACAGTTACCATATTTCAGACACTAGACTTGGGGGGCCACACAGTACTCCCCTTCGTCAGTGGCGTCTTACCCCAGCCCACCTTCTGGCCTGCTGTGGGCCCAGGCATTCCTCCCATTGGTGCAGCTCAGACCCTGGGGGCACCCGTACCTTTCCAATGCCCACCAAGTGAGGAGTGGGGGATGGGGTTCTAGGCTGGACAACAGGGGACTTTTAAGCCAGGCCAAGGGAGAAGGCCCTGCAGGGTCTGCCAACAGTCCCCCTGGAAGTAGAGAGCACACTGGAGAATGCAAACAGCTCCAGGCTTCCAGAAGCCAGTCAGGCCGCATCGTCTGAATTTGAGAAGCTCAGATACAAACAGAACCAGGCACAAGGAGAGGTGGTCCTGCAGGAAGGTAGACCCAGCAAGCCAAATGTCCCAATACCTCCTGTCTACTGCCTCGTCCCTCAATAAAGGGGGCTCTCTGGGGCTTGAGGAAGCAGCTCAGCGTCTAGGACTGACATTTCCAAAGATCAGCCCAGACTCTTCGCCAGTGAAGGTCAAACCCAGAAGTGAGCTCCACAAGGGCCTGCTAGACCAAACTGGGTGCGAGAGCCTTGCGGCTCTGGAGCCGGGATCCAGTCCAGGCCGGCGGTGGCGTTGCTTAAGCTTGGAGGCTCAGCGAGGTCCTTTATCCTGGTCCTTTACCCTCCCAGCAACCGCAGCTGTCCCGTATCTAGTCTAGGAAGGTTGCTGTCCTGTGCTATCTGTGATGGGCCGCTGGATGCCCGGGCAGTCAGGAGCCCTTCTTGGATGAGGAGAAGAGGACAAGGCAGAGAGGCAACGTGTGGGCTGGAGGCCCACCATGGTCCTGGCTTTGCCTTCACAAAGGTGGTCCTGGAGGCCCACCTGTTGGGTGGGCAGACATCCAGGACACACGCGATTACCTGCAAAGTGGAAGGTGGCCTGCACCAAGGGGCTGTGGACATCCTGAGGGGCAGAGGTTCTGGCTGAGGGTGGGATGAAAAAGAGATGAGGAATGCTTGCTGGTGACGCTAGCATTGGAGACAGGCCTTGGAGGATGTGGCAGATTTTAATAGCTGAGAGTAGCTCTCCTCTCTTTGCCCAGCGTGGGCGTCAGAGCAAAGGGCACAGGTGAGCAAGGTCCCAGGAAAGAATGGAAGGTTCAGAGCCTAAGAGGAGCTGATGATGGATAAATGACACAAAGGAATGTAGATCTCATCCTCTAGGTGACTGGGAACAGGGGGCCCAGGAGGGATTTCAAGTAGGGGAGCAACAGCCAGATTCGCATTTAAAATACCACTGATTATAGCACGGAGATTGGATTGGAAGTGGGGAAAGTGGAAATACGAGGCGATTGAGATGGTGCAGGGAGAAATGATGGCTTGGAGTAAAGGACAGAAGACACAGGAGGGAAGAAAAAGAGGAGAGTGAAAACATTGGGGGAGAGGGCAGAATTCATGGCATTTGTGATTTGTGTTTATGTGAGTGCGCACGTGTGCACTCAGCTGGGTGTGTCCAGAAAGGGAGACGGAGAGGAAGCTGCAAGGCCCAGAGGAGAAGGCCTGTGTCCCGTGGGGGTGGGGATGCTGTGACCAGCAATAAGGAAGCTGGGGCGGGGCTGGACAAGGTGGGGGAGGAAGAGCTCAGACAGGGACCTGTGAGAGACGGATCTGGTTAGCGCCTGCCAGGAGGTGTCCCGGGTGCTGGGATGTGGATGGGGTCCCATCTCCTGGTCACGGACACATTTGGAAAGGTCGATGTAGCAACAGGAAGAGCGTCCTTCTGCAGCCCCAAGAGTCGGAAGAAGGCTTCCTGTTCTCTAAGGGGCTTTTGCTGATTTTTTCAGGGTTCAGGATCACCAGGCAGGCACTGAGGAAGGGAAATCCCTGCTCAGCAGCGAGGGCTGCAGAACCCTCACGGAATGCACCGAACACACACACCCCTCAAACATCTATCTGCTCCCAGAATTCACGGCATGTATCATGAGCAACAGACACCCGCATCTGGAGTTACAACTTTCCATCAGGTTCCGGACAACCCTCCTTCCACCACTTCTCATTAGCTCAGAGGCAGGAAGGCTTGACTTCCCACAGGCACCCTTCTGGTCTTTGTCAGGGTAAAGTGTCATATTTATCGATGGATCTATGTATTTCTTAACCATTTAACATGTGCGAAACTGTGCTACCCATTTTATTAGGGTCCTCGCTCTCTTTTTAATTTTTATTTATTTATTTCTTTTAACTGGGTAGTGTCTTGGACAGAATAGGTACAGAGCAGCTCCCTCTCTCTTTTTAAATGTGTCACTCACAAGGGTTTTGAGTGTCGTTCCCCTAACTCCATTTTCCCAAAAGTCCTGTGGTTCCTGCTGTGTGATTTTGTACAGTGCGTGGATTTTTAGGAACACACATGTTGCTTTATAGCAGAACTGACTGTACTCCTCTGTCCTCAGTTGTCTTATAAACGTTTTATTGTTGTTATAATTACAATTTGCCTGTTAGAATCGGGATCCAAGAGCATACTGCATGATTAGTTGCTTATCTCTGAACTATTCCTCTCCCTCTCTCTCTGTTTCTCTTTCTCCCCAGTACAGAAATTTGTGAAGACACTGGGTGGTATATTCTGGAGGGTTTCTTAGAGTCAGGATTTTTGATGATGTCTTAGATTCAAGGTTTTTTTTAGAGTAAGTATGTCCTTTAACCGTGTTATCCCGTGTTTCCTGTAAACCAGTACGTAGTGAGATTAGAGACTTGATCAGACTCGGGTTCTATGTTTTCATCAAGACTGCCTCGTAGGTGACGCTGTGTACATCTAGCAGGTGGTGCATAATGTGTGCTTGTCCCTCTTTTCGTGGTGTTAGCACCACTGATGGTCTTTGTCTTTATCATTTCATTTATTAGGAAGTGCAAAATGGTGACGTTCTAGTTCTACCATTCCTTCTTCATTTATTAATTGGACTACTTCAAAAAGAGAAATTTTTTCTCATTAATGATCTGATTGTCTTGAGGTCCAATTCACACAGGAGGGGCAGAATAAATGCTTTTTCCCTTTATTTTGCAATTTTCCAAATAATGAGTCAATTCTCTTGAATCTTCCAAAAGCGATCAATAGGATTTTGGTTTTTGTTTTGGTATCATCATAAGCTCATGATTTAGGTGTGTTTGGTGTGCTTTAACCCATTGTGGTTATTTTCCTATTTATCCTCTAATTGTCCTATTTTTAGCTGGTGAGAGCTTATTCAGTTTAGCTCTGAGTCCTTCTGACATCATCCCAGCAGTCTTTGCCTTTGGTATGAAAAGCTTTAGGCTCTTGCACATTTGCTGACTTGGACTCAGAATCAGTCATTTCTCCAGGGAGTCCTGGTTCTTTTTAGTGGGAAATGCTATTTAGAGACCACTATCTAGGTGTCTTAGCTCAGGCTGCCATCACAAAATACCACACTGGGCAGCTTAAACAACAGAAATCTATTTCGCATAGTTTTAGGGGCTGGGAAGTCTAAGATCAAAGTCTAAAATCGAGGTAGGTTTCATTTCAAGGCCTCTTTTCCTGGCTCGTAGGTGGCTGCCATCCCACTGTGTGTCACATGACCTATTCTTTGTGGAGAGAGAACATGAGCCCTCTGGTGTCTCTTCTTGTAGGTCACTAATCCCATCATGAGGGCTCTACCCTCATGACCTTACCTAACCCTAATTACCTCCCAAAGGCCCTATCTCCAAATACCACCACGTTGGGGGTTAGGGCTTCAACATATGAATTTTGGGGGGAAACAAACATTCAGTCCATAACACTAGGTATATTTCCATCTCCCTTTCTTGGATAAACAGAGTATAATATGCACATGGTTCTGCACCCAGCCTTTTTCACCTGACCGTTTAGCCAGTAGGCCACGCAGTAGCAAGAAAGATAGTCCTCACTCCTTGACACAGCTACATAGTGCTCCATTTTGTAGATGTACATTCAAACCAGTCCCTGGTTGGTGAATACCTGAGTTCATTCCAGTCTTTTGCTATTGCAGATTTTCCTGCAGTGAATAGTTTTATACATGTGTCTTTTTGTATCTTTGCCAGTGTATCTTTGGGATAGACTCCCAAAAGTGGGGTTTTGAGGACAAAAGGTAATGCGTGTGCAATCTTCTTGGATATTGTCCTTCATGGGCTTGTGACATTTCCCATTCTTATCAGCCATGTATGCAAATGCCACAGTCTCTCCAGAACTGTGTGACGTCAAACTTTTAGATTTTGGCCAATGGATTCATAGGTAAGTCATAATATTTCAGAGTAGTTTTAATTAGCTTCTCTCTTATTATGAGTACATTTGAGTAACGTTTTATATGTTTAAGGCCATTTCGCCCATTTTTAAGTGGGATTGTTTGTCCTTCTTTAATTTTTTTTTTTTTTTTACAGCAACTGCTGAGAAATGCAGGTCAGAGTCCTTCTTCAATTTTTAGAAGCTTCTTGCTTATTATGGATATTAACCTTTGTCTTTTATATGTTCTATATAGTTTTCCTAGTTTTTTGCATTTACCTTTTCACGTTGTTTATGGCGGCTTTTGTTATTCAAAAGTTACAAACATTTTTTTTTTTTTTATGAAGTCTGTGGCTTCATAACTTAGATTGCAAAGATGGCCTTCAGGGAGCCTATGTCTTGCCATTTCTGCGTGTTTTTGAGTGTATAGGCACGGATGCATTTTTCCAGAGAAAGAGTCTTTTTTGATTGGAGCTTATTGTTTAAGAGTTTACGTTTAGATTCTCAAAGTCTAAGAGTCCTGCCCTTAAGCTTTGGCACATGCCCCACCCCTGCCATTCCAGACCTCAGCTTCCCTGGTGCACAGTGAGGCCCTCCCAGCTCTGACTTGGGTTTATTGCAGAGTCCAGACCTGCCTAGGCCCTCCCTGCAACAACTCCCGAAGCCTGAGTCCTCTCCTGGCCTTTTGGTGGGCGGCCGGCGCCACCCTCACTGGCTAAATTTAGGATAAGTTCTTATCATGCCGAGGAGGTCTCCTGGGGGGAGCCATGAATGTTGCCAGACGTTCAAAGTAAACCAAGGGTCTAGTGAATGAAGTGATACCCAAATTACTGCCCCAGAATGGAGAGGATTTTGGATTCAGGAATAAAATAGCCAGCCGGGGCTAATGAATAATTAGACATTAATTGTTTGGGAGTGGAAACTAATTAAAACTTCACTTGGGTGGAGAAAGAGCCAAACTGCCTGTATTATGTCTCGAAGCAGCTGCAGTGAGCTGTCCCTGCCTTCGAGGCTTAATCTTCTCACCAGCACTGGGGGAGTCGCTGGGGGAATGACTAATTAAGACTTTTTAGAAGTCTGTACAATATAGCATAAGCCCCCAAATCCGAAGTCCCAGCAGAAAGCACAACCCACAGTATGAGGCCGGCTGGGATCAGGCTGCCCTGGATCCAGGTAAGAGGCCAGCCTCCCTGCTTTGCCTCTCTGGACAACTCAGGACAAGCCGATTCTAAAATCAATTTATTTTGAACTTCCAGTCTAGTAACATAGTCCGGGGTTTTATGGGAGCTTTCTTTCTTTTGCCTCATTCTCCATTCATGCCATTTATGAAACATATCATACAATTTTAATGAGACACATAAAAGTTTTAAAATAATCTTTTAAATTATTTTTGATTGAATAAAATAACAGCAGTTACTATTTATATGTTTGTCTGTATGCCAGGCCCCATGCTAAGCACTTTATTCTCATTACCTAACTGACTTTTTACAACATCCTTGTGGGTTTTGGATTATTTCCTTTGGACAAATGGGAGAATGGATTCAGAGAGGTTAAGTAACTTGCCTGAGGTCACACAGCTAGTAAGTGGCAGAAGCGAGACATGAACCCAGTTACACCTCACTCCAAAACCTCTAGCCCATGGCAGCCTCCTGACAAAGGGTGGAGTTAGCAGAATTGGGCGCTTCCCAACTGACACGCCCAAATGCCAGTGTCATGTTATTAACTCAGGATGGGCTTATTTCTAAAACAAGCAATCCCACATCTCAGTGGTTAACACATTATTCCATTGCTCAGAACTTAGTTGCAAGGACCCCACCTAACTGCAAGGGAGGGTGGGAAATGTAGTCCCACATGTGCCCAGGAAACAGGAATTGGTTACACATAACAATGTCTCAGCCAAGTCCACCTCCAGTGGGATTTTTCTCTTTGTCTGAAGTCATCCACAAAGTCAGTGTCAGAATGGTCTTATCGGGTTGCAAACCAGCCAATCCTTGCACAATCTCATGAACGGAAAAGCCACTTCCTGTTCTTGGTATTGCCAAAGCAAGGCACCATGCTCGCTGCAGATATTTAGAGAACAGATCTTCAGTTCCCCTTGTCCTCTGTGTCCTTTCTTGTCCTCATGCAGAGGAGCTTTTGCTGGCCAGGCTGGGCTGGAAGCTGGACAGGGCTGTGAGAGAAGGCTACACTGCCCCTGCCTGCCTGGGAGCTCTACCGAATCAGGCCTGAACATCTTCCTGACGGACCCTCCAGCAGAAGCCACTCCCCTCGCACCCAGCCCCGTCCGCCTCTGAGCTCCTTGCTCGACTTTGCCAGATCAAGTAGGTGTAGCTGCCCCGACCTAGCAGCCCAAAGAGGAGCACGTGGAGTAGTCTGTGGCAGCTGGGTACTGGCCCGGGCCTCACCAGGCCCCCATCATGCCCTCTGTGCCCGGCCCTGCCCAGAGCCTGACTCCAGCCCAAGCAGAGGTCTCACGAGTTCTTTTCTGCTGCTTCTCCTACCTTTGCCTTTCCGGCCTGCCAAGTCAGCCTAGTTCATAGATGACCCAATGCTCAGAGACAACAGGAATGTGCACTAATCCAATCAAGCATTTAGCCTATCAAGTGGCAGGAAACGCCTGGACCGAAACCCCTCTGTGGAATGGAGCGGGACTGCCGCCCTACGTTGCACGTGTTTGGTCTTTCACAGGCAGCGAGGAGCTCGCCCATGGTCATGCCTGCCTCCCTGCAAGGTGGTAGGCCAGAAACGATGACCTGTCCCGGAGGATCATGTATGGTATTGGGCATGTTGTGGGCAGAGCTGGGAGACAGGAAACCTGATTGGAGGCCTGGCTCAGTTGTGGACTTTTTTTTTTTTTTTTTTTTTTTTTCACTCTGTTGCCCAGGCTAGAGTGCCATGGCGCCATCCTAGCTCACAGCAACCTCAACCTCCTGGGCTCAAGCAATCCTCCTGCCTCAGCCTCCCGAGTAGCTGGGACTACAGGTATGCGCCACCATGCCCGGCTAATTTTTTCTATGCTGGGACTACAGGTATGCGCCACCATGCCCGGCTAATTTTTTCTATATATTTTTAGTTGTCCAATTAATTTCTTTCTATTTTTAGTAGAGACGGGGTCTCGCTCTTGCTCAGGCTGGTCTTGAACTCCTGAGCTCAAACAATCCGCCCGCCTCGGCCTCCCAGAGAGCTAGGATTATAGGTGTGAGCCACCGCGCCCGGCCAGTTGTGGACTTTTTGTGAGTGTGACATGTCCTTTCTGAGCTTTGGGTCTCAGTTTCCTCATCTGTAAAACAGGAATAAATAATGTCTGGTCTTCCTGCCTTGCAAGGTTGTTGTGGGATAGTCTGGGGGAAGGGGATTCTGAAAAGTAATTGGCATATACAGGAGGAGGCTCACGGCCAGGGTGGTCCTTGTGGCTGACTGTTGGACAGATGACCCCACGCTCATTCCCATCGTTCCCTCGCCATATTCTGCTGTCAAGGCTAGAGAGGCAGCAGCCTCGCTTTCTCAGCCTCCCGCTGCACAGTGCAGGCGGGGGTGGCCACGTGGTTTGGTTTCAGCCAATGAAACTCAAGGTGACGCGGGCTGGGGACTCCTCGTTTAACAAAAGTAAAACAGAGCAAGGGAGGCTGACCTGGCTCTTCTCCCTTCCTGCCTCATTCTGTCTTGAATTCTGAAGACCCGCCAGGAGCTGAGGTGGCATCTTGGGACCACCTATCTTAATTACACCTGCAATGACCCTATTCCAAAGAAGCTTGTGCTCTGAGGTTCTGGGTAGATGTGAATTTTGGGGGAATGCCCACTACATGCCTTCTTCCCCAAATCTGATCCATCAGTGAGTTTCATTAAGCTGACCGCAGTGCATTCTAGATCCGGCCACTTCTGGCTGTATTCATTCAATCATCCCACCCAACACCCGTCCCCGGCCACCCGATGCTATACCAGCCTCCTGCTGGACTGCCTGCTTTGAGTTTGCTCTCTGACCTCATGTCTTCTCATTCTCCCCCACTCACTCTGCTTCAGATCCCACCAGGCATCTTCCCCACATGGGGCCTTTGTACTTGCTGTCCCTCTGCCCCAGATCTGTGCATAGTGGGGGCTTAGGTCTCACTTAGGTCACATCTCAAAGGTCATCCCTTAAGAGAGGGCTGCCCCAATTACCCAAATCTGAAGCACCCCCAAACCTGCCTACCACTCCCTCTCTACCATATCACCTTGGTTTATTTTCTTTATGCCATTTCTACTGTCTGATGTGTCTGGCACCATTCGTTTATCTGTACGCTGTCTTTGACAACTCCCGCTGGCACGGCAGCTCCACGAGGGACCCTGGCCCATCTTGTTCACTGCTGTGTCCCCGGAACAGTGCCTGGTGTGCAGTGGGCGCTTGTTATTCAGTGAATGAGTGAGTGTGCAGAGTTACAGGGCACGGGGAAGGTCTGTGGGGTGGGCGCGCGTTCTAAATCGGCGGCGCCTGCGGACACAGGAAGGAGGGCCCCGCGAATCACTCCCTGTTGCTATGTCTCCCTGGCCGAACGGCCACAGTCCCTTTTGCCTTTTTGAAAATAAGAGTCAATTGGCCCAGCTTCCTGTGCAGGGAATTGTGTTCGGTGGATGGCAAATTGTCTCATTACCTAGAGTGAAAGGCTAGTTGGCTGGTGTCACCGTGATGAGGGTCCTCTTGGAGAGGTAGGGCCAGGTGGCTGAGAGGGCGGGAAGCCCCCACTTTCCAGCCCTCACTTCTGGGACACGAGTGTGAGGGCTCAGATGGCAGCCGTGGCAGGAATGCTGGACGCACAGGCATGGCCTGTGTGGCTCACTCAGCAGGGCAAGCTGCCTGGCCCACATGCAGGAATCCACCCTGGAGTGGCCTGCTCTCCTCTGCCCTGAGAGCAGCCAGGGCCAGCCTGTCACTGGGCCACCAAAGCTGACAGGGTCCTCTGGATCATCAGCCCTTGGATATTCAACCCAGAGACTATACCCCAAAGTGGGGACCCTGGGCCCTGCGAGCCTCGATCACACACCCCACCACCCTGCTGTGATGGGGCTGCTGCCGCCTGGAGCCTCAAGGCCAGCAGAGACATTGGCATTTGGAGTCACATCTGCTCAGGGCTCTCCTTCCACCACAGAGACCAGGAACCAATCCTCAAAGGTGTACGCTTCAGGGCCGAACAATGTAAACACCACTGTTCAGTCAGTTTGAGCATCAGCCAATCCTGATGTGTGTCTTTTTCTTCACAATTTCCTTCCCTTTCCCCAAACAAAATTATGTTTGTTTCTGTTTCTCCTGTCCTGGGCCCTCCTTCCGCCCTGCAGTCTGCACTGTCCTGTGGCTTCCCCACTGACTGGTTTCCCAGCCTCACGAGGCGGCCTCTCCGCTCTGCCCTCCACGCTCCCTGGTGATCTTTCTCCCGCACACACCTCATTGCCTCTCGCTCGGAGGCCTTTCGTGGCTACCCATTGCCTGCTGGAAAAAGTCCTAACTCTTTAGCTGAGAGTTCAAGGTTCTCTACAATTTCCCCCCATCTATCCAAGCATCCTCATTTGTCTCACCAGCTCCCTATGCCCTAGCCACACCAGACTTCTCCTGCTCTCCAACGCTTCTGGAAATTTCCAGCCTCAGAGTCTCTTGCCATGCTGTCCCTTCTACCTGCTATGACTGTGTTGTCGGTTGAATCGTGTCCCCTCAAAAGACACGTCGAAGTCATGACCCCTGATACCTGTGAATGTGACTTTATTTGGAAATAGAGTTTTGCAGATATCATCGAATTAAAGTGAGGTCATACCAGATTGGGGTGGGCCCTAAACCCAGTGACTGATGTCCTATGAGGGGGCCACTGAAGACACAGGGACACAGACACACGGGGGGATGCCCTGTGACGAGGGAGGTAGAGAGTGGAGTGACGCAGCTGCAAGACAAGGAGCGCCAGGGTTGCCATCAGCCACCAGAGGCCAGGAGACGGGCACGGAGCAGATCCCGGCTCAGAACCTCTGGAAGGGGCCAACCCTTTTTTTTAATATACGGAACGCTTCACGAATTTGCGTGTCATCCTTGCGCAGGGGCCGTGCTAATCTTCTCTGTATTGTTCTAATTTTAGTATATGTGCTGCCGAAGCGAGCATGAGAAGGGGCCAACCTTGATGACACCTTGATTTTGGACTCCTGACCTCCAGAACTGTGAGACAAGACCTTTCTATTGTTTTAAGCCACCAAGTTTGTGATAATGTGCTGTGGCAGCCCCAGGATAGGAATGCAGCCTGGCACCACCACTGTGCCTGAACATACCTGCCCTTCTTCTGGGTCCTGTCTGTTTCTGCCTCCTTGGTGACACTTTCCCCGTATTTCCTGAGTTCTGTGTGTTGTTGCCGTACTTCTCACTGACACCTGTTTTCCAGCTCTCCATGTGGTCATCTGACCCCCTCCCGCACATGGGAAACCCCTTGAGGACTGAGTTTGTTGGGCTGTTTTGGTTTCTCTATAGCTAAGCTTGCGGTGGGTGACCAGGGCAGCCGTCTACTAACCTAAGGGCGGAGGCTGTTGTACTGGGGAGCCCCATCCACTCATTCAGGAAATACACACCGAGCACCTGGTATACACGAGACACTCTTCTCGGTCTTGTGAACAGAGCCATGAACACACCTGGGCCTCACGGAGCACACGGTCTGGTGAGGAAATACGGTCTAAATCTGTCATACGATGCTGGCAAAAATGCTCAGAAAGAGAAGTTCCAGGGCACAGAGAGTCCTGTTGGGGGTGTAGGGAAAAACCCCAATATGCAGACCTTCCCCTAGATGGGCTAGTGGCCTCAACCTGGGGACAGAGGACGACATGACCCATCCTGGAAACTTCCCCATGCTCCCTGCTGCAGACAGAGACACTGAAACAGGGAAGCGCTGAGACCCTCACTCAGGGTGTCTCGGCAGGGCAGGGGCTGGGACTGGGAGTCAAATCAGAAGCTCCGACCGCTCTTTCCCCGCATCCCTCCAGCTTCCTCTCCTGCGAGGAGCCCTTGGGGTGCGTGTTTCCCTGCATGACTCTCCGGTGGGGAAGGCGGGTGTGGGGGCCTTGCCCTGAGCCCGTGTGGGGCGAGGGCTCCCTCACATATTCTCTTTGTGCCCCTCTCCCGTCATGGGGCTCACATGGCCCTGCTGTGAGTCCCAACAGCAGCATGAAGGCGCTGCAGCCAGAATCCCACCACTGGACACCCTCGGCTGGCAAGGTCAAGGAGGGAGGGACTTAACCCCTTCCCCCAGGTCCCCTGACAGAGAGGACAAGAACGGGCAGGTGTCTTAGGTGTGGACACACCGGGCCACTGACTGGGCGTGGATGTGGGCTGGGTTAGGCGGAAGAGGTAATGTGGAAGGTGTCCCCACGTTCCTGCCTGGAGCCAGACAAAACAGCTGAGAAGCCACACACCTTCTAGCAGGGGCACCCTATGGAGGCCTCCCCTTCTTGAAATTGAATGGGTTTTAGGTGCCCTTGGAGTTTCTTCTGTGCCCTGCTGGTGGCAAAGGTCTTGGAAATGTGCTGGTATTACAAGGCTTTGAAGCAGCAAGAAGAGCCCCCCGGGCATGGGGGGTTCAGAGGAGGCGGGCATTCCAGCAGGTGCCAGGGGGAAGCTTTGCAGCTGGCCAGGCTGGTCAGAGCAGGGGCTAATTCAGCCCAGCAAGGATTGATTAAGCACCGGCCCTGCTGTTTGCCTGGCATTGTGGGTTTGAGGGTTGGCGGGGACAGGGCAGGGGAAAGTGCCCACATGTCCTGGCAGAAGAATGAGGAGGAGGTCGTGGTGAGATGGGAGGACATGAGCCCAGTGCAGGCAAAATTGGAGAGAGAGGAGAGTCCGTCTGCCCTCAACCCACGGCCGCCGGAGAGACCTGCCGGTCTTTGTGCGCTAAGAGGCCAACGCAGTCCCTGGTCACGGAAACCTAACTCTGAACTCACTGGAGAGCGGACAGGCCCTTCTGCTCAGTTGTTAACGAAGGTCCTGCCTGGAGGCAAGGACAATCGGAAGTGACTGTGGGGTCCTTCCAGCCCGGGGAGTCAGTGATTCTAAAAACAGACAAGCGCAGTGTCTCTGGGCCTTTGCCTTCCCGACCTTCCCCCCATCTTTCTTGGACAAGGGGATCTGGGGCTCATTTCATAGAAAGCTGAGAATAATATGAAGTAGAGTTTCTATTTTAGAGGGTAACACTTACATAAGGTGGGATCTTTCAAAATGTTCAATCTGATACTTATTTAAGGAAACATCAAACAGCCCCATAAACACAGCGTGGAGCAGGCGGCTACTCCGTTCTCCCCCGCACCCCCAGCTGGCTGGGATGGGCCGTGGGACCGCGCCGGCTGCTCAGATGTCCGGGCTGGTGTGAGCGAGTGCCATGGGCCAGACACGCCTGCCCTCTGCTCACTGCCTGCCCCTGGCTGGGTCAGAACCAGGGTGCCTGCTGGAGACCCCAGGAAGGGCTGGACACCCCAGAAATACTGCAGGTGCCCCCAGGAGGACTAAAGCCTCTGGGGGCCGGGGACCCTGATCCAAGTCTTCTGGCACGCGGATCCCACGCACCTGTCTTGACACCTCAGGCTTCTTGGGAATGAATAAACAAAGGCAGGGGGTGGGGGGTGGGAGGGAAAGTTCTACAGACTTACTTTGTCAAATCTTTACCTGCTCCCATTGCCAGACTCAACTCTAAAATTCCAAGAGGAAAAGGAGAGATAAAAAGAAAAATGTCATATTTCAAATCCTTTCCACAGTGACTCATTTCAGAAGTGGAGTTCTGTCCTTTTTAAAAATGGAATCAACACTGTCCTTCATGAAAACAGCCTTTGTTTTCCTCCAGCTGCGGACCTGACCCATCCTTCTTGGCTCTGCACAGAACCAGAGAAGAAGCCGTCATGCAGCTCTCGCGAGGGGCTTGGCTGGGGCGGCAGGGCGGGGCAGGAGGGAGGGGGTGCCGTTGGGAGGGAAGGAAGCCACAGGAACTCTCTGCCTTCTTCGGGAGGGACCTGACAGTTGCTACGGTTCGAGCGATGGTGTGCGCTCCAAAGTTCGTGTTGAAACTCAATCCCCAGTGCAGCAGGATTGGGAGGTGATTAAGTCACACGGGCTCTGCCTTCACGAGTGGGGTTAGCACCCTTGCAAAAGGGCTTGAGGGTGCAGGGAGCACTCTCTTGCTCTTCCACCTTCCACCATGCGAGGACATAGCAGTAAGGCACCACCTTGAAAGCAGAGAGCAGACTTCACCAGACACCCATGGGGTGCCTTGATCTTGGACTTCTAAGCCTCCAGAACTGTAAGAAATAAATTTCTGTTATTCATAAATTACTCGGTCTAAGGTATTTTGTTATAGCAGCACAGACAGACTGAGACAGATGTGTTACCAGTCCCCACTGGGGTGCGAGCCCCTGCCCTGGCCTGTGCCACTGACCGAGCCTGGCGTGATGGGCCATCTAAGCAGATGCCACAGAGAAGGGGCCCTGCCTGAACCCCGTTTGCTGACTGCTGCAGCCACGTACAGCATCGTGGCAAAGAGGGCCTCAGCTGTGGGGTCCAGGGAGAAGGAGCTGTCCCTGTTCTTGAGCCTCTCAGTTGGGTCCAGTGTGGACTTGGCCAGGATAGAGAGCAAAGGGGAGGAGAGCGGATGGAGAAGAGTGGTTCTGACGCTGGCGGCAATGTTTGCGGATCCGGGTGGCGCAGGTCAGAGTTAGTGTCTCCCATCTTCTCTTAGCCTCACCTTTGTGTGCTCCAAGACTCTGGGAGCCTTTCCTGGGGGGCTGCCAGCCCCCAGAAGAAAGTCTTCCATTTTCAGAGCTATTCACCCATACTCACCCTTCGCCCATGTGACTGCCACCATCTGTCAGTCCAGAGGCTGGGGCTGGTGCCACTTCCTGTCTCCTGGGGTAGCACAGTGCTGGCCGCAGACAGGGTATCTGGGGATGGTTTGCTGACCGACTGGATACGACAGGCTCCCTCATCCTCAGCCTGAACCAATGTCTCTGAGACTCCCTCGGACAAGAGGACACAGCTCTGCACCCCCCGTGGCCGGAGGTCAGTGCACCTGGGTGTCACCTTGGCCAGAGCCCCTCTGCTCCCCTCCTCATCCCCCTCCTGCCACAATGTCCACTTTCTTCCCTTTTTCTTGCTGCCAAAACTGTTCCGTGTTTCACTAGAAGGAGACATTCCTGTTCTTCCCACTCCTTGCCCCTTCCACCAGTTTCCTTTTTAGATGATAAATTTGGTCTGCGATGAGCTTCCTGAAGACCCAGGCGGGACCCAGTCAAGGCCTGTCCTAGGGGAGCCAGGACTGGACGGCTCCCCACAGCTAAGCAGCACCGGGCTCCGCCAGGTCATTATCCCTCCAAGACAAAAGCCCAGGCCTGTGTCTTCTCTCCCTGTGGGTCCAGAACAAGCCCAGCGCTACCTAAGTCGCAACCGCACTAACAAGGATGCCCTTCCATTTAAGCCGGGCAGACAGCACAGGAAATCGGAGTGGCAGCGGCTTTCAAGATCAAAGTCAGTAGTGTCTTTTTTGGGGGAGGAGTGGATCAGGTTTCAGAAGGATTCAGAGATGGAGGAATTAATCCTGCCCTTATCCTGCTGGCACCAGTTCTTTCATTCTGGGCCTGTGGCATCCTATCCTCCTAGATGAGGCTGCTGCCCTCAATGCAGGGAAACCCTGTTTTCTTAAGTTAACCCCCCGATAGGACAGTTTTCCTCCCCACAGGACGAAGCAAGGCATGATGGGGCAGCATTGGGAAAGAGCCCACCCTATGTCCGCCACATGGCGACCCCCTCACAGTGACCCCCTGACAGTGACACTGTGACAGCTGCTTCCTATCCGAGGTGAGGCCAGAGCCTGATTTCCCCTGTTGCCTGTGGAATAACTCAAGGCCAAGTTCTGATCCTAACATCACCTTCTGGGGGCAAAAAGTCAGCTGTTCACTCCATCTGAGGATGCTGTTCACCCTCCCAGCAAAGACCCACAGTGCTGGGACAGACCAGAGCAGCATGAGGTGCTGTTGAGGAACCAGCCATCATAGCAAGGCTGGAACCGCTGTAGAGGTGGCGGCGGGACCGGGCTTGTTGGAAGGGGATGGCCTTTGGCGTGAGATAGATCTGAGCTCCGGTTCTGGCTCTGCCACCTAAGTGGCTGTGTGACCTTGGGCGAATCCCTTCACATCTCCGAGTCAATTCATCATCATCTTCATCGTCGCCATTGTTATCAATACCATTCACCGAGTGTGTACTGTATGCGCTTGTATGTTTATCACAGCACAATTCACAATAGCAAAGATATGGAATCAAAGGCAAGCATCCTCACAAGAGACAGACGAGAAGACACAGAGAGAAGGTCGTGTGCAGATGGCTCCTGGAGCACAGAGAGACAGGAAGAGGCCAGGAAGGCTACTTCCTTGGAACCTCCAGAGCGAGGGAGGTCCCCCCAACACCTTGATTTTGGCCTTCTGGCCACAGCACACTGTGAGAGAACAAATTTCTGCGATTATAAGCCACTTGATTTGTGGTTGTTTATTACACTAACACGCCACGTGGTATATTCAGGTGCATTTTATTGCCATAAAGTAGAGCAAAACCTAGTTGCTGGAGCAAACGGCAGTGGAAAAGCGCATAAGGATGCTCAGGTCCTCCCAGGCTAGTCCGTGCTTCACACCGGCCCTGGTTAGCATGTCCAAGTGGCCTCGAGCTGCCTCCCATGGAAAGCCACTCTCTGCAAGGACAGAGCAATCTGCAGATTGGGGCAGGGGAGGGTCCCCGTCAGCCTCCCCCAGAAGGTCTCTCCTCCTGGCAGCCACTCTGCCGTGACTTGTGCCATGCAGGCCTTGGGGTCGCTTCTGGCTCGAGCCCCCATCTCATTGACAGAGGCGAGAGCATGGCTAGAAGCTAGAGCCATCTGCGGGGAGGGTGTGGGGATAACCTGATAGGGCCCCTGTCCTCCTGGGCTATTCAGGAATCTGCGTGAGTCACTCCTTTGCTCAGAAACAGCCCATGGCACCTCACTGCCTCCGGAATCAAGTCCAAGCTACTCTGCCTGGAACTCAAGACTGTTCACGACCTGGCCCCAGGCAGCTGCCAGATTCCTGGATGCCGGGCATCCGGGCTGCGGACCCAGCTCTTGCAAGGCCTGGCTTTGTGGGTGAGATGACTGCCCTGCGTATCTGCGTCTTTCCTGCCCCCCATCACTCAGGGGCCCAGCCTTGTGTGTCCCGGTTCCGTTCTGTGGGACCTGGAGGAGCTGAGTTGGCAGACCCTCCCAAACACTCCTCCCCAGCTCCATTCCACCTGCACCTCCACCTGCCTTGGTCCCACTCTGTCCTGGGGAGGGGCGGGGGGCCTGTCCATTTTCCTCCTGGCCCATGAGCTCCTCAAAGGCAGTGCCCGACCCCCGCGGTAATGGCCCAGCACACAGTAAATGCTCCAGCAATATTTGTTGACATGAATTGAGTTGAACTGATTTAAAGGAGCTCCTCCCCAGACGGTGACCGATTCCTCTCCTTAAAGATTCTAACTCCTCCTGTGTCAGCAGCTTTTTTGCTCCCTGTTTATTCTTGCTCTCTGATGTGGTCTAGCCCCAGCTCACCAACTACTGCTTTGCAGTGGGCACTTTAGGCAGGCCACCCTGTACAGCTGGGCAGGTTGGGTACTGCACAATTCCAGGGGGCACCACTGATATAGACCATGATGTGACTGGCACCCCCTAGAGTGTGTGATGCAGTGTCCCCATCCCCAGGTACTTTCTGCCTCCAGATGCTGGCCTGGTTCAGGAAAGTTTAGCAAAGCAACTTAAGACATGGCCAGGGCTTCCTTCTGGGGCTGCAGGATCCCCCTGCAGAAGCAGCCAAAGCCCCTATGGCACTATGGTCGGGGAAGCACCTCATTCTCTGCTCTCCTCTATAACCACAGACCTAGATGACTGCTTAGAGACTCGCTAGCTAGGCCACCCACCCGCTGGCCACTGCCTTTATAAGGGGAATACATAATGTATGATCCTAACTGGGGTACCTTTGAGAGCGACAAGGAGCTTTGATGTATTATTATACAAGAACAACAGGTGCAAACTGTGACTGTCCCTGAAAAGCTGAGATTCCAACCTGGGACTGCCTGACACCAAAACCTGTGCTATTTCTGCTGTTCATCTGAGAGGGAACAGAGACCAGGAACGACTGGGCAGGCAGAAGGGGAAGGCAGGGCTCCCACGTGAGGGGACTGCTGCTTTTGGCTCGTGTGTCTTCCCCCTGGCTCCACTCCCATCCCGGGTCTAAGTTATGGTGAGCCTGGCTAGCCGGGGTGGCTGGGGCCAGGAGAGCAGGTGCAAAGAGCCTTGGCTGGAGATAAGGGGGCTGGGGGTGGGTCCTGGGACCACATAAGTGCAGCCAGCCACTGCCCTGACCTGGGCCTTGGGCCAACCCTTTTGCAAACTGGACATAATCCCTGCCCTCCGTGGGATGATGTGGGTGATGGGCTTTGTGCCCTGCAAGACACGGTCGCTGCTCCTGCGTAGTGTCTGTGTAGGTGCCGTCCTTGAATGTCTGCTGCAGGGACAAGCAGATGAAGGGGCACTTCTAGGCTGTCAATCATCACGTGTTTCCTGTGGGCACCTACTCCTGAGCACAGCTCTCTGGGAAGAGGGTGAATAAAAAGGGACTACGACATTCCTTCCTCAAAGCATTCTGGATGCAGTGGAGTGAAACGGGAGCTGGGATACATCCAACGGCGAGAATGAATGAATTTGAGAAACCTGAAGCGGGAGGAAGAAGCAGGTGTGGAGGCGGCTGTGGGGCCAGCAGTGGGGGAGGGGCGCGAGGCGGAGGACACCTGCTGTGTGTCTCTGGGAGGAGTCCCCTGGGTGTGGCCGAGGCGATGGCAGTGGTAGTCCTAAGGAAGAATTTACATGGTCCAGGTTCCACCCCTGAGTTGCCCAGGCCTCCAAGCTCTACGTGTCTGTGACGTGAAGCCAGAAAAAGCAGGCAGTGTCGCTCTCTGGAAGGAGCCTCCTTGTCCTGGGCTGGCACGTGAGCTCGGAGAGCCCTGGGGCCAGGAGGCTGCAGCAGCCTGGCCTCGTCCTGGGTGTGCTGCAGCCTCTGTGAGGCTGGGGCTGCTTCCTTCAGCTCTGGTTCTGTGTCAGGCTCTGCGTAGCGGGTTGTCACAGGCTCCCCGAGGGACGTTCAAATGGACCAGGGCAGGAGAGAGGCAGGGGAGGGCTGCGGTCAGCGATGTCCTGTTCAGTTTCTGATAATTTTAGCCACACAGGGAGGAAGCCAGTGGTTCTGTATCTGGGGCGATTGTCTTCAGTTTAAATGAGTCCCCAGGGAGGCTCTAAGCCGCGACAGGAAAGCCAGCAGAGGTGGGAGGGCTCAGGGGCTGACAGTGGCCTGGCGGGCTGACTCCTCCACCAGGAAGGAGCAGCCCCAGATGGGAGCAGAGAGGGCAACTGCATCCCCAGGAGGCCCTGGAGGTCACTTTCTGATCTGGAAGCGGCCAGGGATGGATCCCGGGAATGAAGTGCTGGAAATACGCCAGGGTTAGCCGCATGGGTCCAGCTGGAAACGATTGTTAGCCCATCACTTGGGGACTTTCCACAGGACAAAGCAAATGCTCCTCATATAGAACATGGGGTCAGGGGGCCTCAGGTCGTGAAGAGCATTCTGTCCTCCCTCTGCCCTGCCAGCCTCGCTGTGTGCCCTTGGATGGGTCCGAGGTACCAGCCCTTGGACGTCACTCTCTTGGGGGTGTGGGGTGTCCCCTCCAGAGCTGAGGACTCGGCAGGAAGGGAGGGCTCATGGCAGATTATTCAGCAGGCACCTGTTCACAGGGGCACTGGCCCTGGGCGTTGGTTTGTTTAAATGAAAGCCTTCTGGCCTAGTAGGCCCTGGCTGCCCTCGGTAATCCCACCCCATGATTTACATCTCGGTTCAAATTCAGGGTACAACCAGGCCCTGTGTCACCTAGCAGATGGGACGCAAGGCCCGTGTGGCTATCCAGATACTTGGCCAGAGGCCACAGAAAGCTTCTGGGAGCCAATGAGAGGACCTGCAGAGGCTTCCCCGGCTCTGGCTCTCAGGCGTCCTCCGAGAAGAGCAGGTGATGGTCAGTCGGGCACGTGAGAAATAGACAGAGCTTGGGGGTTTGAACCGGATGCAAATCGCGGAGTGGATTGCTGAGGGCAGCCAGTAAGTGGCCAGTAAGTAGCAGAGCTGGAACTGGGATCCAGACCTGCCTGCCTCGAAGCCCGTGCTCTGTCCCTGGGGGAAGTATTATGGGACGTGATCAGAGGGTGACCCTTGTCACTGAGGACTCCCCACTGTTCCCGAAGCCCACGGTCTGGACAGTCATGATTGCTAGAACGAAGCTTAGAGGCTTTCTGTGGACTCTGTGTCATAGTAAGGCAGGATGATGCCATTGATAACGCACAGTCCTCAGAGCCCAAAACACTCAGCTCCGTCACCGCTTGTTGGATGGCCTTGGACCTGTCACTTATCCTTCCTGAGGTTCAGTCTCCTCATTTGTTAAAAATAAATAATATTATCTATCTCCCACAATTGCCTTGAGAATCATATGAAATATGTTTATAAAATAATTGGGAGTCTCTGGCACATGGTAAGTGTTCCAAAAAATTCAGCTCTTATTCTAATAATATCTCTTTTTCCCTTCTATTATTGGGGATGAGAATAGTTTGACTGATATGTACATGTGTGTATATATATATGTCCCCGCACATTTAAGCCATATCAGCATCTTGTGGGTGACTCAACCCATCTGTCTGCTGAAAGAGAACAAGCCCCCGACCCATTTCATGTGGTTGCTTTGAAGGATGATAATACATGTGCTCATAAAAACCTCTGCTAAATGTCAAATCCTCATTCAAGAAGAGTAGGATTCCTTCAAGATTGCATATCCAGCTGGGGACAGAAAAAATAAGAGATCTGAAAGGGGTGTTTGGAAACCAAGAAAAGAAAGAACCAACAAATACGAGACTCTAACCACATCGCTCTCACATGACTTCTGATCCTTATCAAAGTCCACACCCGGAACGTTAGCATTAACTGGGCTGGGGGCTCATCTGATCCTCCCTGGGACTCTGAGACACTGGGGCAGAAAACCGGGAGCCTCGTTTCTAGCCCCTGGCACTCCTGGGGAACACGGAGAAGGGGATTTTCAGAGGGGAGCCTTCCCGAAGGCCTGGGGAGGGGTGGATTGGCGGCTTGGTAGGGAACTCACCCCCAGTCGGGACAGCACCCAGGCTGTGTGCCTTTTCCTGGGACAGAGGCCTCTGTGGGTGGCTTTGCATACCCTGCCCCCTGCCCAGCCTTGGCTTGGCCCCAGAGGTTTCTGAAATTGGCTCCCTTGGTCTGGGAAACAGAGCGCTGGCCGTTTTGTATTCTGATGTTTGTTTCACTTCATATTATTCCGCATCCCCATTTCCCTGTGTCACTGATAATATGATAATAGTTAAGGTGCCGGAGTGCTTATTATGGAGCAGGAGCAGGTCCAAGCACTTTACATGAATTAACTGATTTACACCTACCAATTACTCTGCAGGCGGCCTATCATCCTCGTTTTCTAGCTAAGGAAACTGAGCTGGGGAGATAAATATCTTGTGCAAGAAAGTGGCTAGACTCAGCTAGAAAGTGGCAGGCCTGGGGTCCAAACCCGCCCTGAAGCTCCAGGGCTGGTGGCTTTGCATGAGGCTGCGTTCCAGGGTGCTTACCACATGTCACATGCTGTTCTGGGGAACTAACAGAGTCAGTCCTAACGACTGTGTGCACAGGTGCTATCATTGTCATCTGCCTTGTCCCCATGGGGAAACTGAGGCATAGAGGGTTTACTATTTGCCCATCGTCCACTGCTGATAGGTGTCAGCGAGAACCTGTGTGCTTACCCATCCTGCTGTGCTCCCTGTAGGGGCTGCCTTTTCTTTGTCACCCCTATCTCTTGTTGCCAAGGATTCTGTTGCATCAGGGTCATGGTTGGCTCTACCACCCTCTGCTCTGGGCTGCCCACACTGCCCCCAGGAGATCGTCACATCCTGCCTTCATGTGAGTTTCTAGGATGGGCCCCAGAGATTTTCGGGGTGGGTGCGATCTCTTCCCTTTCCCTTCTCCTAGGTCCTGGGTGCAGAAGGTACCACTAGGAGTTATGACACAGTGAAGACAAAGGACTGACCTGTTATTAAAGAACAGCCTATCCCTGCCCAGTGTCTTGAGTTCCTTGGAGAGCAGGAGACCTTCGGGAAGGCCAAGTCCCCTCCTAGCCTACTGGGATGGCCAAGGCAATGGTGGGAGGATTGTCATGCTTCCTGCCACCATGCTATACAACAAGATCATAGACCTTGAGGGATCCACGCTAACCCCTGCAGCTCCCTAAATGGGCACCCAACTGGATCTAGGCCTCAGATTATGACCCTGACTTTGTCTGGGGACACCATGGACTGGGCAGGTTGAGCTGAGACTTTTTTGAAGTCACATTGCTGCCTTAATCCCCTTGGTGTGAAGCCTCAGGACTCGTTCTTATCCCAGCAGCTGCTAGAGGGCAGGGCTGAGGCACTCACAACCTGTCATAAGAGCCAGAAGGGAGTGTGAGGAGGAAGACTTGGACATTTTCATCCAGACATCAGGGAAGGCTTCCTGGAGGAGGTGGCCTGGAAGTTGGGCCTCAATGACCTGGTGGACTTGGCTGAAGGCAGGGCTGGACATGGGGTGTTTTGGTCTGGCAGTCTGAGGGCAGTGTATGGGAAGGGTGAAGAGGGCCCAATGTTGCCTCTGTGATCTTGAGCACCCTGACTCCAACCTGAACCTACAAACTCTACTCAGAAGAGCAAAAGCTTTCCAGTTCAATGCTCAGCCTCCTTGGAAGACAAGAGAACAGCCATCTTTTGTGGCTTGATCCACCCCAAGTACCTCACTGAAGTATTCCTTGCAATCACATGGTGCTTTGTTCTTAAAGAGAGTCCTGTTGAATGTAATTTTCCCTGTCCTCTTACATTCCAGCAATATTTTAGTGCTTCTTAAAAATGGAACCCACTCCACTCCTGAATTTAGCTCTGACATGGGAAGAAGATAAGGGATCGACGTTTCAGAGGTGCAGGACTTTTATTCATGCATTCCTTTTCAATCAACATTCACTGAGTGCCTACTCTGTTCCAGGTGCTGTGCTAGGTGCAAGGGACCCAGAGTGGAATCAAACATGTCCTTTGCCTCAGAGAAGCCCAAACCTGTGGGTCTCAGACAGTTATTACTCTTGCAATAGATCAGTGAAGATTCCAGGTGTCGTGAATGGAATACCTGCGAGAAACTGGTGTGTCACAGTGTGAAATAATGTGTTTGTGAGCTATTGAGGCTGCAAAGTGACAAAGCACCCTGGGAGCTCCTGGTAGAAGTCTCCAGAAGAGCCCGGGCCCAGGGAAAGCTCTCGGGGAGAAGACGAAAATACGAGATGGAGAGCGAAAATGCAGTCCGGTGGGGAGCAGCCCGTGCAAAGGCACTGGGGCAGAAACAGCCACATCTGCGACTATCTGGTATGGGAATGTGGACAGCTAGGGGTGAAGTTGGAAGCTAAACAGGGCCCAGGTCATGAAGTGCCTCTTCAGCAGACCCCGTAGTCTGAACTTTGTCTCAAGGGCTTTTAGCAGAGAGGGCACTTGATAAAATGTGTGTTCTTAGGAAGCTCTCCCTGGCAGTGGTGGAGTGTAGGAGCCAGCAAGGCAGTGGTTGCCGGAATGCCCAGACGTTCCTACCTAGAGCTGGAGACCACCATGCTCCCGGGGGGCAGCCCAGACCCTGGGTTCTGGGGAGACCTCTGAGGTGGGCCGGGAACCAGCTGTGCCGTGGAAATCCTGGGAGTTCCTACTCCCTGACAGGCACTGCACTCTCCCCAGCGATATGCCAGCAACAAGGACGGGGAGGACACGATTCCCGTGACACGGCACGAAGAACAGGCGCGAAAGCTGTCAGGGCATTTCCGAGAGGCCCCAGGACAACCCCTCACGGTATCTGAGCAATTAATTATTTCTTATCTCACTGGGTAAGGGGCTCATGTGGAAAAATCACTCCCATCCTTCTGTTCAAATTTTATGTTGCTCTTTATTCTAAACAGGAAAAGAGCAGAAAATAGAATTTTCAGGATGGATGCCAGTTGGAGGGCCTTTTCCTTTTATTTCTGACTGGTGGGAACAGGGAGGGTGGGGTAGTGTGGCCCTTTCTCTTGGGTGTTGGGTGGGAGCAGGCACACCCAGGGGTGCGCTCTGGTGTGGCACAACCTGGGCAGTGGCCGCCTGCACCCACCTGGGGCATCTGAGAGCCCAACGAAGCCAGAGCCCCATGAACTTGCCCACCCTTGGAGTCAACCCTGTGCAGCCCTTGCTTTGAGGGAAGAAGGCCTCCCTCTGCCTCATCTCTCCAGAACAAGCGAACGAGCCCTGCGAAGGTGACACGGCCAGCCGTTTGTGGGGAGAGGGGAGAGTGAGCCCCTGGGGATGGGGCCTGAAGCAAGTCAGGCCTCCGGCAACCTGCAGGGGCCGGAGCAGGAGAAAGGCAGGGGGCACAGACACACTTGGCTGGTTGCCTGGTGTCTTGGAGAGAACCCTGGGCTGGGAGCAGGGGACCCAGGCTCTGGCTCAAGCTCAGCCTGCTTGTGTGAGGCTCAACTAATTACTTTGTCTTCTTGGCTTCACTTTTTTCATCTGTAAAATGGGTCTTCCTCCTTCAACAAATGTCCCGGAAAAAGGTATAATACAGTTCCTCCAACTCCCGTGCACCCAAAGAAAATACATGACAATATTCTCAAAGAGCACCTGGGCGGGGCACCTCGGTGAGATGCTGGGGGGCTGGCGTACTTGCTGGGGCGGGGGTCACCGTATCACGGTCTTGCTGCAATTCACATTGCAGAAACTGCGGGGAAAAGGCCACCTATGGGCCTTGATGGCCTCGGAATTTCAGAGGAGGATCCCTGGAGCCTTGGGAGCTGGGAGTTGGCAGGCCCCGCGGGAAGGATTGAGGTGGCCTGGTGGGGGTCAGGGTGCGGATCTCTCTGCCACAGGGCTGAGTGTCCTGGGGTGCCCCATCCCTCTCGCTCCCATTCCTCTGTCTGTAAGAAGGATAATAATGCTGGCACCGTGTGGTGGGGCAGGGGGAACAAATGAGAAGATAGAGGTGTCACATTTGCATTGTCCATTGCTCTCTCCCTGGTGCCTAGTTGGCCTCCAATAAATGTTTGTTGAGTGAATAATGCGAGTGTAGTACATAGCTCCGTGGCAGGCATAGAGTCAAAATGAAGCGGCAGCTGCCACCCTCAGTGCCCATGCCCCTGGCCCTGGCTCCCACATCCACCACCCTCTGGGCAGCCACGGCTGCGACGTTTGGCACACTCCAGGGGATCCGTGCCCAGCTTCCAATTCAGCTTCACCAAAGACGGCTGTCTGTGCCCCAGTTCACCACACCCTGTTCTCTGCAGCTGCCAGAAGCTTCCATTGTTCACCCCTCCAGACGCCGAGGCATGCTGTGAAAGCTGAGTCTCCCCAAAGGAAGCAGGGTCTCTGGACCTCAGCTGGGGTCACCCCTCTGCCGTGCCCTGCCTTGTATTGTCCTCCTGCCCCAGGGTGGGGCCGTGTCAATCCCGCCGGCTCCCTGCAGCGACAGCCCGGCCCAGCCTCGTCCTCCCCACCCTGTCCTGCAGGATATGGGTTACGGCCGCCCCTCCTGGCTTGGGACAGGAGTTCCCCTCAAGCATCTGTTTCTCCCACCCTCCTTTCACACCACATCATCTTCCCTAAAGCCCAACTGCTGATTTAGTTATGCCGGGTCATCCTTGGCCTCTGACTGGCCACTCTGCAATGTGAGTAGAAAGGTCCGATTCCTGCCACCTGCTCCAAACTGACGGCTTTAGAAATGGTTCTCAACCTGTGCTCCCAGCAGCCCCTGGGGCTGAGAGGAGAGCTCTCTCCCGGGAGCCAGGGGCCTCCTGACTTGAGTGGGTCCAAATACTCACCTGGGGACCTCTTCTCCTGCTGCCATGTCCCGCCAATTGTCTGTACCCTGTTCCTGTGTCCAGGGAGCTAGAGGACCCCTTGCTTGCCCACCAACCCCTCACCCAGCCTCCCATTGCCACCCCCTTTCCCGCCCGCCTAGGAGACCACTAATTGCTGTCAGGAGACAGCCGGTGACTCGTGTGGCATTTGTAAAACGAGAGCTTGCCAAAGGCTCCTGTGGCTAAGGAGAGGCAGGGATGGCCTGCAGCTGGTTGGAAGCAGGCCCGCCCCTGTCCAGGGCTCTTACACTTGGGGGCAGTGGCAGGACAGGCGGGAGTGCCCCTGCGAGTTGCACCCCCTCGCCAAGGGGAGGCCTGTCCTGGCTGTGTCTCCACGTGGGCCCTCGACCCCGACCCCACCCCGGGGGTGGTTCTCCTGCTGGGCCCACCTGCCAGAGCAAAGGCACGAGGTGGGCGGGGCCAGTGATCCCGGCTGGAGGAGGTTGTGATGGGAACACAGCATTTATTAACGCCTACTGTGTATAGGGTATAAGTCTAGCTGTGTCTGCCCTTACTGTGGAGTGAGGAGAAGGGGCCCTGGGGGCTGGAAGAGGGAGCTCTGACTCCAGAGCGGGGATCAGAAAGGCTTCACAGAGGACCTGGACTTAAAGGCTGTGTTGGCTTTTGACCATTGAGGATGAGGAAGGGCATTCCAGGTGGAGGGAACAGCATTGGTGAAGGCTGGAAGTCAGGAGTGATGGTTATGTTGGGGGTGTGAGTAATTTGGGCTTTCACAGTGGGGATTTGTAGGTACAGAAGCTGGGAAATAGGGTGACCAACCATCCTGGTTTCCCAGGACACAGGACTTTCAGTGTGAAACCAGGAAAGTCCTGGGATAAGTTGGTCACTGTACTGGGAAAGCTAAATATGGTTCAGAGAGAAGCAGGCTTTGAGCGCGCTGGAAGGAAAATTGGAGGCATGAAGAGCAGCAGAAGGATTTCTGTCAGGGCAAGGTGAGGAAGCATCTATAAACCAAGCCCACTTTATCCCCACACTGATGGGAATAATTATGTCCATTCTGCAAATGAGGAAACTGAATGTCAGAGAAGGTAAGACACTTGCTCCAGCTCGCACAGCAAGTTCGTGGCAGATCTGGGTTTCAAAGGCAGGGGCATCTGGTTCCAAAGCTTGTGCCCTGAGCCACTGAATCACCTGCCTCAGGACGAGGCTCTGGAAGGACAGAAGGTGGCTGTTGTGGCCCCAACGCTGAGGCTGCCTGGGGTTGCTCTGACGATAGGGCCTCAGAGGCTCCGGGAAGACAGGCGGCCACTGCGACTCTTGGTTTCCATCTGTGGCAGTAGACAGTCAGCAAGCAGCCTGGGGCCAACTCGGCGTCCTGCCTCTGTGTCCCCAGCCTCCATCCCAGGGCAGGCCTCAGTGAGCAATGTTGGGTGGGGACTTGGCCTGGCCCCTCAGTCACTGACAGTGGCCCTGCAGGGGTAGCCACCCAGCAGCCATTCCCAGAGGAGAGAAATAGCATCTCATGTAGGCCACAGAGTGGAAGGAGCCCCCGTGGCAGGGGAGGCTCTGCCCTTGCAGAGCAGGCAGCACCCCCTTTGCTCCAAGGATCAGTAAACATAGACCCAGGTCCAGCTCACCCCTCCTGACCAAGCCCTAGCTGCTTGGGAGCGCGGCAGCCACACCTCCCCGAGACAGACACAGAGACAGACACAGAAGCATAATGGGCCGGCCCGAGGAACCCCGACCTAGAGCAGACACAGGTGGTGGGGAGGAGCAGGCAGTGGGAGGAAGGCCGGCTGGGCAGGTGGAGCCGGGTTGATGGCCAGGCAGCAGGTGTGGCGGGCAGCAAGCGTGTCCAGTTGGAGTGCATGAGTGTCTGCACAGGTGGCTGGGGCCCGATGACAGGAGTCTGGCAACGGGCAGCCAGGTCCTAGTGCCCAAATCTGCGGCAGGGTGGAGCCTGTAGGTGGGGGTCAGAAAGCCAGGCACACTGATGTTCCGTGTGTTACAAGGTGGCAGAGGGTGATAGACACGGCACACATGCCCGGCTGCTGAGGGAGGGCATCCCAGGGTCGGGACTGCAGTAGCAACATCTCCTCTGCAGAGCTGCAGTGAAGGGGACGAGGGCTGGAGCGGTGGGCAGTGGGAGCCTCTCTCTGGGGTGCTTTGCCTGGAGAGACACCCCTGGGAGCCCCGCATCAGCCCCAAGAAGAGAAATGTTAGTGCTGAGTGTTCTGGCCTCAGCCAGGAGGCTGTCATGGCTATGTTCAAGGAGGCGTCTCAGCCTTTTTTTTTTTTTTTTTTT
>NW_012149841.1:2974631-2975163 GCF_000956105.1 Propithecus coquereli | reverse complement strand
ATGGTGGCGCATGCCTGTAGTCCCAGCTACTGGGGAGGCTGAGGCAGGAGGATCACTTGAGCCCAGGAGTTTGAGGTTGCTGTGAGCTGGGCTGACGCTACGGCACTCTAGCCCGGGCAACGGAGTGAGGCTCTGTCTCAAAAAAAAAAAAAGGAAAAAGCCAAGGCAGGACTCTTCCCAGAGAAGGGGTAGGTTTCTACTTCTCTCCACCCTTAGTAAGGACGAGTGTTGCTAAGGATCGGGGCTTGGTGCCCACCACGGGCACCGCAGGAGAGCAACTCCCACAGGCCTCTCAGTGCAGCTCGGGGGTCTAGAAGGACCGATTCTGCCCAGGAACAGCAAGACCTTGTTCCTGTGGTCGGGGGTGGGGAGTGGGGAGAGTCCTATGAGACTCCTAAGAGGTATCTGGGAGAAGGGGAATGGGAGTTATTGCTTAATGTGCACGAAGTTCTGTTTGGGATGATGAAAAAGTTTTGGAAATAGAAAACAGCGATGGTCCCACATCACGAATGCAATTACCACCACTGAACTG
>NW_012149841.1:2953629-2974581 GCF_000956105.1 Propithecus coquereli | reverse complement strand
CCAGGCATGGTGGCGCATGCCTGTAGTCCCAGCTACTGGGGAGGCTGAGGCAGGAGGATCACTTGAGCCCAGGAGTTTGAGGTTGCTGTGATCTGGGCTGATGCTACGGCACTCTAGCCCGGGCAACGGAGTGAGGCTCTGTCTCAAAAAAAAAAAAAAAGGAAAAAAGCCAAGGCAGGACTCTTCCCAGAGAAGGGGTAGGTTTCTACTTCTCTCCACCCTTAGTAAGGACGAGTGTTGCTAAGGATTGGGGCTTGGTGCCCACCATGGGCACCGCAGGAGAGCAATTCCCACAGGCCTCTCAGTGCAGCTCGGGGGTCTAGAAGGACCTATTCTGCCCAGGAACAGCAAGACCTCGTTCCTGCGGTCGGGGGTGGGGAGTGGGGAGAGTCCTATGAGACTCCTAAGAGGTATCTGGGAGAAGGGGAATGGGAGTTATTGCTTAATGGGCACGAAGTTCTGTTTGGGATGATGAAAAAGTTTTGGAAATAGAAAACAGCGATGGTCCCACATCACGAATGCAATTACCACCACTGAACTGTACACTTAAAAATGGTTAAAATGGCAGATTTTATGTTATATATCTATTTTACCACAATAAAAAAGAAAAAATAATTGTCAAGGTCATGAGAAACGAGGAAGCACTGAGCAGCTGTCCCAGATGAAAGGAGAGGGAGGAGACATGACCACTAAACACGACTTGGTACCTGGGATTGGGGCCTGGACCAAAAAAGGACAATTTAATGTCCATTAAGGAAAAACAGGTAAAATCCAAATGAAGTCTGTAGCTGAGTTAATAGAACCGTTCCGATGTTAATTTCTGTGCTTTGACAAGTGTGCCGTGGTTACGTAAGATGTTAGCATGAGCGCAGGCTGGCGAAGGGTACATGGGAACTCTCTGTACTGTCTTTGCAACTTGTCTGTGAATCTAAAATGATTCCAAAATGAAAAGTAAAAAAACTCCTAATGACAAAGAGGGGTCTGTCCTGCCAAGGAGAGCTGGGACCCGGGCTTGGCACCTGGGCCTCAGGCTCTGCCCGGGAAGGGTGGGGAAGCCTGGAGCTGGCTGTCGGCTGTCAGGAGGATTTGGCACCAACTCCACGGAGATGGGCCAGTCCTGGAAGGCCCAGACGGGTGAGAGTGGGTGCTCCAGTGGGAGCTGGGGGAGCACCTGAGCCCCGGCCGCTGCTGCTTTGTGAGTTCTTTCCTGGAGTTCCAGCACTTTCTTCGGTTCAGCAGGGTCTCTGTTCTCCCAAGGGAGGTCTCGGCATGCTCTCGGGGTCAGCCATGGGAGCCCGTGTGGGCCGCTGAAGGGTCAGAGTGGGCCCAGCAGGCCCTCAAGGCCGTGGGTCTGGCTGCATCCCTCACTGGGCCACACATCACAACAGAGGGTGGCAGGCCCTGCCCTGGCACTGCCCGTCCAGACCCTGCACCCAGACCTCTTCCTGAGGGCGGCTCTGTGCATACCAGTCCCTGACCAGAGATGCTGCCTGGTGCTGAAAACCAATTCAAACTCGTAACCTGGCGACTGGGTCTTTTCCTGCCTGCCCCGAGCCTCCTTCCACTCCTGCTCTGACCAGACACAGCAGCCCCACAGGGCCAGAGTGGTTGCTCCTATGGTTGGCTTGTCTGGCCCCTGCTTTTATGAGGTTATCTCCACAATATTCCGACACGGTTTTTCAAGGTCCAGGTGAAACTCTGTCCTCGATGGTCTCTCCTGGGTTTATGACTGGCCTCCCTGGAGTTGTTGATTTGCCTTCACGCCCACCTGCCACCAGCTGTCACGTCCCCTTTCTGGCACCCCCTGGAGCCCGGCTCAGGGCCTGGCACAAGGAAGATCTCATTAAGGAGTGATGAAGGTGTTTGAGGGGATCTCTCGGAAACCCTCCCGGCCCTGGGCTCAGCCAACCCAAAGGCAACAAGAGTCCTCCGCCCTCCTGCCGAGTGTGGGCTGAGTCCACGCCTCAGCCAAGGGCAGAGCCCTGAAATGCCTCCCAGGCCCCTCAGGGGAGCAGAAAGCCACTGCTCTGGGCAGGTGGCACCACCCAATGCACCCACTCACCCTGGAACAGGAGCAAGTCTCTGTCTCCAGGGAGAACAGGAAGTAAGAGAGACTGTCTCCAAGGTGGCAGCTTCCGTGGTCGTGGTTGCAGGGACCCCCAGGCACACAGAGCAGCCTGCATGGCCTGATCTGCCTGTGTGGTTCTGCCTCGGTCCCTGAGCCGGGCCCTCTGTGGGAGGCAGGGTCGAGTGGCCACTCCCTGTGGGCTGGGGATCGGGGAAAGTAAACAGGTGGAACAAGAAACAGTCAGGACCCTCGGTTTTCCCTTGTCCTTGGCCGCCTTCCCTTTCTGAACATCTTGGCTTCCGTTTCTTCAATGGTGCCACCCATGGCTTCTCTGCCAATACCTGGGCCTGGGCACGGGGAGGTCAGTGTCCTAAGATGTGCCTTCCCGGCACAAAGCGGTCAGGCACCCAACACTGACCGTGGAGCTCTGAGGGCAGGCTGCAGGCAGAGGTCCTTAGAGCAGGACTCCTGTCCCCAGGCACTTATTAGAGGAGAAAAATTGGAAATGAATATTTAATGAGCACCTACTACATGCCAGGAACAGTGCCAGACCCTTCCCAGGTGGGTCTCCTTGAATCTCACTATAAGCTGCAAGATTAGTATGGTTCTCCCCAGTTCACAGATCGGGAGATTAAGGCTGAGTGGCTAAGGAAATGACCGCCCGTACGTGTCAGAACCAGGGATCAAACTCCTATGTCTGTGTCAGTTTCTGTCTTCTTTCCTTGTGTCTAGCCAGGAGAGGGGGTGGTACCCATCTAGCTTTCCAGGCCAAGGACAGTGTCCAGGCCGAGGGACATTCTGAGCTCCCCGGAGTGCCAGGTGACAGGACAGAGGGCACACTCGGTGATGTTATTGTCCGGAGGGGGGCAAGGTATGTGTGTCTGAGGTCAGAGTTCTTATGGACAGAGGGGCGGAGCTGGGTGGGGGCAGAGGAGCCGGTGAGTCAGCTTGGAACTGGGACACAGGGGCCCCCGGGCTACTGGCCAAGCCTTGGCACCCCCTGCCCCTCCAGCCCCCAGACTCTGTGATGTGGTTCCCTCCATCTCTGTTTTGTACTTGTCCAGAAGAGGACTGGATGTGGACATTCCTCCTGTCCCTCTCCACACCTGGCATCTTTCCCGGCCTTGCCTTGCCCTCCCACACCTCCACCCACTTGGCAGGTGCTTCCCCCGCGATGAACTGCCTCGCCCTCGGCCGGCACCACACCTGCAGCCCCTGGCGCTGGTCTCCTCCGTGCTCTCCCAAGTACCACGAGCCCCCACAGAACCCAGGGGGTCTCCCCGTCCTCTGGCGCCACCACGGGGAGGCACGTGTGAGCCCAGGGCTCAGCACACAGCAGGGGATTCTGGCTTGGACAAACGAGCTGCAGTCCTGCAGGCCCCGCCACGCCTGCCCATCGCCGAGCCTGGTCTCGCAGCCCAGGCCCTGGCCTGGGCCCAGGCCACCGTGTGCCTCTGGGTACAGACTCTGCTCTGAGCCTCACTCCCCCAGGCCAGAGAGGAGAGTGAGCCCAGAACATTCTGTGACTACAGGCTGAGAGTGCTGGCTGTGATTGTGCAAAAGTGACTAGTGTGTTTCCAGTAACACACTGAGTAATCCAGAAAGCAATGACCACCCTGCCCCAGCCTTCTTAGAAATCTCAGAAAGCTGTCAGCGTGCTCACCCTTGGAGACGGGCTCCCGCGGGACACAGGGGTGTTCACCAGAGACAACCCTTGAGGTCCCTGAGCCAAGAGCAGTTTGAGGGCAGCTGAGGAAGCATGCCGGGCCTTCTCCCAGGCTGGATGGGCCATCCCAGGGTCTGTGGCCTGCATGGAACGTTTCAGCCACCCACAGCCCTCCTCCCTGGCACACAGCTTCCGTTCCGACAGGGTGCTGAGGCCAGGGCCAGGCTCACCACCTGTGGGTTAGGAGTTGGGGCACAGTGCAGGGAATTTCACAGGGGCCCCTCTGGGGCAGCGAGGGCTCCACAGGGAGCCTCTACTCTGACCCCCTGGATGAGTGAGGAAACTGAGTCCCAGCGGGGCCCCCACTTGCTGAGTTCCCCAGGGAGTTAGTGTTGGCGCTGCCTCACCAGCCACACAGCACACACCAGGCTGCCTCTGAGTTTGAGGTAGTGGAATGTGAAGGTCCATGATTTGCAAACCCATGTTTATAAGTGTCCTGGATAGAGCCCTATTGCTGAGCCCCCTGCCTGGCCAACCCAGGTCTTTTGTGTCCCTGTGTGCCTGGGACACCCCCCACACCACCAGGCCTCATTCCCAGTCCCTCGACAGCCCCCACTGGTCCAACACCCCTGACACTCTGAGCATCTCCCTGTGCGGACGCTGAGCTGGCCCTGGGCACACAGACGTGAGTCAGCCACGGCCATCCCTGGAGGGAGTCCAGGGGGGTGGGAGGGTCCGGTGAGCAAGCTCCCAGATGGCTTCTGTATTATCTCTGGGTCTCTCAGGGACACAGAAGTGCTTGAGCCTGGGTGGGACTGGCCACAAGGGGGACTGTTCTCCAGGTGCTGGGGGTGCCTGCTCTGACTCCTTGTCTTGTTCTGGTTCTGCAAGAGGAGCCCTTCTGTCCCCTGGGCAGGGAGATGAACACAGCTGATTGCCCTTTTACCTGGAGCCCGCTTGACACTCTGAAGCCAGGTCTTCACAGTGGCCATCAGCCTCTCTGGGCTTGCCTCAGGCTGGCTGCCCAGGCAGGTGAGGGGCGGAAGCACAGGTGGGCGATGGAAGTGGAGACCCCACACTCTGCCCCACGTGGCTCCGGGCCAAGCTGGGGAAATGTGACCTCATCTCACAAAGCCAGAGAGAGGAGACACGGGGGCTGGTGGGAACCCTGACAAAGAAGTTCTTGAAGGGGAAGGAGATGTGGTCCAAGCTTCCCAGAGACTGCAGCAAGCTACTGAGGAGGAGGGAAGGGCACGGGGAGATGAACTGCAGCGTGCAGGGTGTGCTGCACAAGCCAGGAGAGCCCCGTATAACCATGTCTACTGAGCATCTCCCGTCCTGTCTCGCCACCAAGGAGGTGTCATTACCTCCAATTCACGGTGGTGGAAGTGAGACCAGAGAGGATAGACGACCCGCCCAGGGGCTCAGAGCCAGCAGCCAGAAGCGATCAGCTGTCAGCCTGTGCTATCCCCAGGGCAGCTCCCATGGCCTGGAAAGGAGCACGCTCCCTGGGGAGGACGCAGAAAGGCAGCTGGGAGGAAGGCTGGGCCTGGGCCTGGCTGTGGGGCACCTCGGGGGTCGGATCAGGGGTTGCCACCGTGGTGCTGGCTGAATGCTTCACCTTTCTCGTGTGACTGAAAAGGCCACTCCTTTAGGGACTCTCCCTTTGCTACTGGCTTTGTCTTTGCTTCTGGAGGGTCTTGAAGGAGCAACCTGGTAAGAGGGCAGGAGCACAGCCCTGGGGGTTCGCTCTGGGCTCCAGCACTCCTTAGCTGGGTGGCCTCGAGAAGATCACTAACTCTCTCTGATCCTCAGCTTCTGCATTTTAGCAAGAACTAACAATGAGGAAGAGCTGCGTTGCCAGTTGCTGTGGGGATTAGGGGTGCCGTATGCCGAGCGCTGGACGTGTGTGTGCACGGTGACAGGGAGCTATTAATATTGTGTCAGCTGCTGGCTGCAGCCACCTCCTCAGCGGTCCTGGCTTCAGTCACTCAATCACGTCAGAGCGGATTGCTCTGACCTTTGCTAATGATGCAGGATGGGGGGGAATCTCCGAGGGATTTGCAACAGGTCTCTATGGTCTGGGAGACGCTGTGGACGTAAGGAAATTGAATGGTTTCCGCAGTCCTGCATCCTAGCGTTTTACACAGCCTCCGTCCGAGAGGAGCTGCTGGTGGAGACAGCTGGTCCCGCTGCGTTTCCTCTCTCAGGAGCTATTAGCTGTGTCATGCATCCATTTGTAATGAAATGGAAGCGTTTTGATTTCTCTGGGAAGCCGGATTTTCTTCCAAATCCTTGCTGCTTTCATCCTCGGACATGAAACAGCCCATTCTAATCTCATATGAAGGGGCAGCGGTTATAAGGAGCCCATGAAATCTGATCACCGGCTCGCTCCCAGGCGGCAGCTTTGATCGCTGGGAGGGGGCGAGTCATTCTCAGCTTGGTGCTAATAGCCCCATGCATTATTGAAGAGCCAGTTTTCAGCGGCAGACACATTCTGGGAGACATCCGGAGTGCAGGCTGGAGTGTCACCTGCTTCCCTCGCCCCTCGGTACTGGAGCCTTGTAACTCAGCAGGGCCACTAAAAATAGGCCCCTGACAGAACTGTGGCCGCAGCCTCACTGGAGGGCAGCTGACACGGAACAAGCTAACAAGGTGAAGCCACCACTTTCCAATTCTCTCAGTCGCTGCTCCTCTGATCCAAATGCCTGAGGAATGAGCAGCCGCCCAGGGAGCATCCTCAGGAAATGCACCCTCAGCTGACTGCCGCCCGGGCTGTGACCTGACAATGCTCCCTTAACCCTCTGAGTAGGACGCTGATACTCTCAGTCTTTGTAGCAAAGCAAGGGCTGGGACTTAATTATTCCTGAGAATTTGCTGGAAATGCTAAGGGGGGTGGGCAGGCTCCCTGTGCCCACCCTCACTGTTTGCACTGGGCAACCTAATCAAACCTTTGGCATTCATTCAAAAATTGAGTTATGGGTAGCTACAACCTGCCAAGCAGCAAGTGAGGCACTGAAGATACAACCGTGAGAAGGACAGATGGGTCTCCCAGCCTTTAAGCAGGCCCGCATGGCCCCTCCTGCGTTCATGTGCTTCCAGAGCCCCTCCTACACTGAATAGGGTTGACTTGTGAAGTCAATGGAACATTGTGGAACAATGGAATGGGATGTCCTAAGCAAGGTCAGAAGAGACGTTGTGGCTTCTGCCTTTTTTTCTTGGATCACTTGTTCTCTGGGGGAAGCCGGCTGCCATGTTGTGAGGACACTCAAGCAGCCCTATGGAGAGCCCCAGGTGGCTGTCTCGGAAGTGGGTCTCCCAGCGCCAATCAAGCCTTCAGATGACTGTAGCCCTGGGTGGCTTCTTGACTACAGCCTCGTGAGAGATTCTGACCCAGAATCACTCAGCAAAGCTGCCCTGGAATTCCTGACCAGTAGAAACTGTGAGATAACAAGTGTTTGTTGTTTTAAGCTGCTAAATTTTGGGATAATTTGTTATACAACAATGCATAGCTAGGCCGGGCGCGGTGGCTCACGCCTGTAATCCTAGCACTCTGGGAGGCCGAGGCGGGTGGATTGTTTGAGCTCAGGAGTTCAAGACCAGCCTGAGCAAGAGCAAGATTCCGTCTCTACTAAAAATAGAAATAAATTAGCTGGACAACCAAAAATATATAGAAAAAATTAGCCGGGCATGGTGGCGCATGCCTGTAATCCCAGCTACTCGGGAGGCTGAGGCAGAAGGATCGCTTAAGCCCAGGAGTGTGAGGTTGCTGTGAGCTAGGCTGACACCACGGCACTCTAGCCCAGGTAACAGAGCGAGACTCTGTCTCAAAAAACAAACAAACAAACAAAAACCAATGCATATCTAATGCACTAGTCTTCAGTGAATATCACAGTCTGGTGGAGAATTAGATATTGATCAAAAATTCACACCAATAGCTATAAAATTGCAACTATGAAAATTTCTATAAATGCCTCTATAGGAGGAACTGACCTAGTCAGAGAGGTCAGGGGAGGCTTCCTGGAGGGAGTGAGGCTGATGGGTCTGAGGCTGATGGGCCAGTTTGGCTAAGGCAGGTGAAGGTGAGGAAGAGCATTCAGGAAGAGCAGCTGCTTGAGCCAGGGCTCTGGGTTGCGAGGCAGCCGGAGCCACAGGCAGCAAGCTAGGAGGCCAAGGAGCTGACGTGCAGTTGGGGAGAGGCACAGAGGTGGTGCCAGGGAGGCAGAAGGGGTCTGATGCTACTCAGCCTGAGTGCAATGGGAGCCACCAAAGGGTTTTAAACAACATGGTTGACACGCTCAGATCTGGGCTCTCCTTAGTTCCTGTGGATCATGGTTTAGAGATTTGAGGGTAGATGGGGAGGGCCAGGAGAGGGATGGGGTGTCTAGAACCAGGTGGTAACAGTATTAATGGACATGGGGAGAGATGGACAGGTTGAGAGCCACTTATGAGGTTAGACTGATGGTACTTGGTGATGAAAGGGCTGTAGGAAGTGAAGAGGAAGGAGGTGCCCAGGATGAATTTTGGAGCAATCTGAGAGACCCTAGGGAAACGAACTTCATGGGGCCACAGGCTGTGGAAAGCCTGACATGCTCTTGAGGCCACCAGGCACACCCATCCCTGCCCTTGGTCATGGCCCTGTTCTATCAGGACGCACCGTCTTCCATGGACTGAATGGTGTCCCACAATTGGTATGTGGAAGCCCTAACCCCCAATGTGATGGCATTTGGAGATGGGGCCTTTGGGAGGTGATTAGGTTTAGAAGGGGTCACGAGGCCTCATCCTCGTGATGGGAGTAGTGGCCCAGTAAGAAGAAAGCAAGGAGCTTGCTCTCCCTCTCTGTGCTATGTGGGGACACAGTGAGAAGATGGCCATCTGCGAGCCAGGAAGAGGGCCCTCACCAGGCACCAAGTCAGGGGCCACTCAGATTGTGGGACTTCCAGCCCCCAGAGCTGTGAGAAATAAATTTCTGTTGTTTAAGCCTCCCAGTCTGTGGTACTTCATTATAGTAGCCCGGAGAAGACTAAGACGTGGTCTAGGGGGAGCAGATGAGATGTTCCCACAGGAAACAACAAGGGAATAGCAGGCTGGTTTAATTTCCTCCAAAGGGCAGATCTGTCAGGACAAGGGTCTAGAGCAATGGCCGCTGTGGAGGCCAAAACCTTTTAAGGGAGTCCCTGGGGCAAAAACCATTTTCATAACAGTATTAAGACATTTAAAAAACTTAAAATTTTTTTTTAGTGACAGGGTCTCAATCTGTCACCCAAGCTGGAGTGCAATGGCGCAATCACAGCTCACTGTAGTCACAAACCCCTGGGCTCAAGTGATCCTCTTGCCTCAGCTTCTCAAAGTGCTAGGATTACAGGCGTGAGCCACCGCGTCCAGCTACTTGTTTTTTTTTATTCTCATTCTTTCATATCATAAAGTAGAGCGTCCTAGAATCCATGTGGCGTGTGATATTACAGCAGACTGAAGGCAGAAACACATATGAGAATCTAGCTGTCCTCTATCAAGCCAGACATTAAAGAGACTTGCTGTAAACTGTAAACAATGCTACCCTTCTCTCTATTTTTGTTTTGGAAAATATGGTTATTTTTCACAAAAATATGTTACTCATGTTAACATATAATGGGTTTACTATTATATGTTTTATATGTTTACTATTATTATTGGTGTTTTGAATAAATTAATAAATAATATTTTCTCGCCTTTAATTTCTAATATGGTAAGTATTGGTACATGTAATCCTCTTAAACAAAAGCTCGTAGGGGACTTCAATAACCTTTAAGAGTATAAAATAGGGCCGGGCGCGGTGGCTCACGCCTGTAATCCTAGCACTCTGGGAGGCCGAGGCGGGTGGATCCCTCAAGGTCAGGAGGGATCCAGCCTGAACAAGAGCGAGACCCCGTCTCTACTAAAAAATAGAAAGAAATGATCTGGACAACTAAAAAAATATATATAGAAAAAATTAGCCGGGCATGGTGGCACATTCTTGTAGTCCCAGCTACTCGGGAGGTTGAGGCAGAAGGATTGCTTGAGCCCAGGAGTTTGAGGTTGCTGTGAGTTAGGCTGATGCCATGGCACTCACTCTAGCCCAGGCAACAGAGTAAGACTGTCTCAAAAGAAAAAAAAAAAGAAAAGTATAAAATAGGGGTCCAGAGAACAAAGAGTTTGAGAACTACTGATCTAGAACAAGGCAGGCCCTTAACTCCCCAGGGTCCTCTTCCAACCTCTCTTTCACCTGCAGCTGTCATTGACAAGATGTTAATGACATCTTGGACAAGATGGATTAGTGCAGCTGTGTTAGACACCGGTACTTCACACACGAATGATCAGATAGTCAGGGAGAGCCCACTTAACGTCCTTGTCCACAGTATTCACGGAACTGTTAGAGCTGTAACATGCACAAAGGCATCGCTTCTTGTTTGCAGACTGAAAAATATCCTGTGTACTGTAAAATGTCGTGTCCACAAAGTGGACCTAAGAGCAACACTTTTCTAAGCACTGGCTTGTCTTCTCTCACTTGGGGAGTTGCTGGTCACCCTGTGTCTGACCCCTTACACTCACCTGTTGATTAGAACATAGACATTGATCTTTCCAAAAACACTAGACAGATAGTTTGATACTATCACTCTCTCATTAAAAATCCTTCAGCTACTCCCTGCTCCAAATCAACTTGAGGTACTAAGTCTCAAATCATTATTAAGCCATGCCAGGTCCTCCATAGTCAGTACCTCTTACCAGCCTCACCCAACTACTGGAAGTTTCCAGAAGTCCCAGGGGGCTCTCTTGCTGATGGGACTTTGCATATGTGGTGTCCGCCTTGTTCATTTACAGGTAGAGGTCAAGCCTACCTCCTCCAGGAAGCCTGCCATCCTGGGCATGACACTGTGCTGGGGCTGAGTGTGCCTATCTGAATGAACGCTTTCTCAGTGTGTCGAGAGCACTACTGACGATTTGGCCACCAGTTAAATAAATAAACTAACAAAGAGCTTAAATGGATAAGGTTGCGATTGAAAATAAAGTGGCACGAAATGCTGTCTGCTTGATTGGTTACGGAAGGTGGATGGCAGATGCATCTTAGTCTTGTTTTTCTTATTCATTTGACAAATGTTTACTCAGCATCTGCTAATGCGCTAGGCCCTGTGTGGGTGCAGGCCCCAGTGCATAAAGCATACACAGACACCCATTTTTTTCTTTGAAAAATCAGGAAATATGGTTTTGCAAGAATCATCACAGCAGTGAAAATTCTCCAAAGAAGACCAAGAGAGAAATCTAATCCTTCTCGGCTCTCCAGAGACAGCTAATAAAATAAGCCTGGAATCCAAGGGTTCCCTGAGGTCTAAATTCTGGGAGCCAGTGTCAAGCCTCTGGAGACAACCCAAGGAACAGTCTCTGGACTTCTCCCCAGGCTGCTCCCCTGGCTGCGGTCAGACTGCCAGGCTGTCAGGCCGGCCACAGGATAGCAGGCACGTCCTGTTGGCAGCTGAGACCCAGCCGGCCACAGCCCCGTGGCAAGAAGACCTTTCCGCTACAGCTGTTTAGGGGGAAGACAGTCCCAAGGAAAGCAGAGCCTGGATGATTGATGGGGCCGTGTGTCTCTTTCTCTTGCGCCTGCGGATTTTTCAATCGGAAAGAAGAGGCTTATCTCTCATTTTTAATTGATTTTAATGCAGCCCAGCCAGGCTAGATCAGATCTCAGCTCCTCCATGGCCTTCGATGAATGGTGTAAGGAGCTGTCTGCATGCTAATAAGAGGGGCTGGGAGAAGCCGGGAGGAGGCGGTGAGGCCATTGTCTGCTTGAGGAACTTCCGCGGCCTTGGGGGGCTGACCTGCTGCCAGGGACCTATCTACGGATTTCAGGGGTAGTGTGCAAATGGGAATAGGGGTAGCCTGACTTCTAGCTTAGGAGGCTGACGCAGAGGGTGTCAATATGGGGCTGTAAGTGAAGCCTGAAGCCGCTTCCAGCTCAATCCATTGCGAGGTTCCGGACCCCAGCGGCCTACCTCTCAGCACATCCACCGCCCTCCTGCCCATCGCCGTGCACCCACGCTTTCTGGCGCCTTTGCATTGTCAGCACCTTCTGAAGGCGAGAGTTCTCTTCTCACTTCCTGTCCGTCTCTCCTCACCACCGCTGGGCTCTGCCTCTGTGTGAACTTGGACCACTGGCCAAATTCTCTGGCCTTCAGCTTTCCCCTCTCAAATTGGGATGATGGCATTGACCACAGGGCACTATTTTGAAAAGCCAGAAAAGGTAACACAGGTGAAGCACCCAGCGCTATGCTCAGGGCAGGAAATGCTCAGGTGGAGTTTCCTTTCCACCCAGCCCCTCCCTCCACCAAGCCGACTGGATCCAGATGCCAGCAAAACACGCAATCGGAAACTGGAGGAGGCTGAGATGCTATCCCCTGGGGATGAGCTCAGGCTCCTGTTCTAGCCACTTGATAAGACAGTTAATTTATGAATGCCCTTTCCCATTTTCTTGGCTGGAATGGGATAATAAGTACCTTAGAGGAGTGGTTTGCAAACTTAGCTCCTAGAGAAGAAACACCCAGAGTGGTTTTTTTAAAAAAACCAGAGTTGGTGCTTATGTTCCCAGAGTCTAATTCAAGGTCTGGAATGGGCCAGGAGTTGATAGAGGTTGAAGATAGGGTTGGGAGGATCGTATTGCACAAAGCAGGGGCCCTTTGTAAGAGTCCAGCTACTGTTAACCTCTGATGGTCCTCCACAGGCAAACCCGGTGCTCCTGAACCCGACAGAGCACCCAGTGGTGCCCACAAGCCCAGGCGGCAGGCAAGTATGAGGAGGGGGTAGCCTTCTGTCTTTCCAGGTTTCTTAGTCCCTGTCTTAGTCCGTTTTCTGCTGCTATAACAGAATACCATGGACTGGGTAATTTATGAAGAAAAGACATTTACTTGACTTACGGTTCTGGATGCTGGAAAATCCAAGGGCCTGGCCCCAGAGTCTGCTGAATCCATTGAGGATCTTCTTGCTGCATCATCCCATGGCAGAAGGTGGGAGGGCAAGTGAGCATGTGGACAGAGAGAGGAAGGAAGCCAAGCTTATCCTTTCATCGGGAGCCCACTCCCACAGTAACTAACCCATTCCCTGGATAACTAACCCACTCGTACGATAACAGCATTAATCCACTCACGAGAGCAGAGCCCTCATGCCCTGATAACACCTTAAGGATCCCACCTCCCAACACTGTTGCACCGAGGATTAAGATTCCAACACATGAACGCTGAAGGGCACATTCAAACCATAGCAGTCGTCGCAATCTCCTTCCTATCTTTTAATGAGCGGAGCTGGTATAGTCCCATATTAAATATGTGCTCATTGCTTTCTCACCTAGATTCAAACATCCAAGGGCTGGTTTCCCAATACGTACAAGCTCTGAAACAATCTTTCCCACAGATACCACAATCTTCTCTAATCCTTGCATATATATACAAATGTGGTCAAAGCCAGATTCCATGAAATGCACAGATTTACAAACATGTCAAGAACTGTGAATGGTCTCAGATCTTACGCTACGTGCAAGCTAGCAAGTTAGCAAGCCGTGGTTTCAAGGATGCTGGTAGAAGAAGTGAATGTGATTCCTGGATCAGGGATGAAGGACAGTTTAGTATTCACAGCAATAACAGTAGCCAGAGCATTGACATTTTGGTGCCAGGTCCCTGGTCCCTAATTCCCCAGGGTGATGTCAGACAATGAGATGACACCTGTGTTACATTACAGGGGAGGAACTCTGAGCTTAGGACTCCCGAGTCTTATAGTAAACAGGAAATATGCCTGCCCTTCTCTCGGAAGAGAGACACTAATTCTATGTACCAAGGCTGTTCATCACACAACATCCTTGAAAAAAATGTTAATAGACCAGAACGAAGGGCAGTCAGCGCCTGGCTTTGTGAGATGTGCAGAAACACAAAAGATCCGTGCAGAATGGTCTGCTAACACTTAGGTCCTCGGTCACGCATCCCAACAGTCCAACACACAGCCCCAGTGCACATTTACACAGCATATGAACACACCTCGGTGTGCACAGACATACACATGCTGACATACATGCGTCCCTGTCCTACGAACACGCAGGAGGCTTAGGAAGTGCTCGGACAGCGTTTGGGACAGTGCCTTGTCTTCCCTGTATGAACGGAGAATTCTCAGCTTGCGTTTCCACCTGGACCGATTCTCTGCGTTTACCTTACAGTGACTTCAGGTACAGAAACACACTCTACGTAAAACCCACTGCCTTCAGGACAAAGCTCCAGCTTGCTAGCCTGGCCCTGGCCCTGCTGGGGCCAACTTCCAGCTCCTCCTAGCCCAGCGCCCCGTGCCTGTGCCATTCGGAAGCTGGCCCTGTGCTCTCTGGTGCCTTCACACACCCTTTCCCGACACGCACCCCAGCCTCGGCCTGAGCCGTGTGGGGCAGCAATCGTGGGCCTGCGGAGCTAACTGTTCTCCACCTGCTGCTCCCTCCACGCACCCACCATCCCATCCTGCTGAGCTCACCAGGGTACAGCTCCTCATTTAATGTTTTCTTGACTTCCTCCGCATGCTAGACTGGGAACAGCTCCAAAACAAGGCCTTTGCTTGACTTGTTTACGCATCTCTGTCGAGTGAGCCTGGGGTGGGGCAGGGGCCGAGGCTTAAGATGCCAGCTGATCGCTATCTGACCAGTTAGGACTGCAGGCAGGACTGGCTACCTAACTCATGGGGCCCAATGCAACATGAAAATGTGGGGTCCTTTGTTCAGAAATTATTAAGAATCACAAGACAGTGACAGCAAAGCATTAAGCCCAGCATGTGGTCTTCTAAGTGTAAGGCCCCAGTGACACACATAGGTCACACACCCATGAAGCCATCCCTGACTATAGGAGCGGCCACATGGAGAGGTGGCAGCATCAGGCACCTTCACATGCCCTGATAACCCTGCGAAGGCAAAAGCTCCGGAGAGAGGAGCAACCAACCCACTTCCTTCCTTTCTTCCTTCCTTCCTTTCTCCTTCCTTCCTTCCTTCCTTTCTTCCTTCCTTCCTTCCTTCCATGTGTGGGAGGAACTTAGAATTGACATTATCTAGTTCTTTCTTTTATTCGCTTGTGAAAATTCCTTGGGCACCTACTGCGAACACTGACCGGGGTATAGTGCTATGGGCACCCTGGTCCTTGGGAGCTTCCCTACACACCTACAGGAGGGGAATGGAAGGAACCGAATTCTCCCACCCGTTCCCCAGCCCACCTCTGCATACATACCTGACCACCCACCCAGATCCATCCCCATCCCCCAGTTCAGGCTTTAAAATATATTATGACTATGTGTTAATGGTAAAAGTACCATAGACAAATGCAAAATAAAGATGCAAAGAATAGAGAATGTTATTAAGTCAAAAGTAAGTCTTTTGACTATGCCCCATCTCGCCACCCAGGGGAAGCCAATTCAACTATTTCTGTTTACAGTTGCTGATCGTTAGTGTCGTGGTTCTAAATACACTTAGACCTTTATTTTATGGTTTGTTAACTTTGGACATTGTCTATTGACTTCCTGCTATGAGAAGTGATAAATCTAGTGCAATTCTCCCCCATTTTGCTTTCTGCTCTTCTCCTAATTTTGTTCTATTGTTTTCGATGGCCAGGCGTAGTGGCTCACGCCTGTGATCCTGGCACTCTGGGAGACCGAGGCAGGAGGATCCCTTGAACTCAGGAATTTGAGACCAGCCTGAGCAAGAGACAGGCCCTGTATCTACTAAAAATAGAAAAATTAGCCAGGCATGGTGGCACATACTTGCAGTCCCAGCTACTTGGGAGGCTGAGGCAGGAGGATCACTTGAGCCCAGGGGTTTGAGGTTGCTGTGAGCTATGATGACGCTACTACACTCTAGCCGGGGCAACAGAGCAAGAGTCTATCTCAAAACAGAAAACAAAACGAAACAAAAAAACCCCTTTATCAAGTACATTATCTAGTTCTTTTACCTTATCAGCTTCTTTTATATGATCAAGATTACAGTAATTACAAGCTATGACTCCTGGGCTTTGCCTGTAGGTCGGTTTCAACATAGCTTTTATAACACCATGACAACATAAATGTTATCCAAGTGGGCCTTCTGGAGCAGGGATGTTTTCTCACGTCACTGAAGCTTAGACTACTTGAAGAAGAAAGGCACAAACAAGCCTTGGGGTCGGAGGGATTCTCTCACCGCACACGCCATCAGTGTCCCAAACCCACCAGTGCTTGTACCTATTGGGGCCGTGACTTCCTGTCCAGTTTACTCTTTTTCCTGACTCCTTCTTGTTCTGTCATTTTTTTCCATATCCTTAAAATCACCCAGATTTCTAATCATTGCAGAAGGTTCTTAATTGGCTTTCGGGTCTCCTGTGCAGCCCCCTGGCTAGGGTTTCCTTTTAGGGCACCACACTGGGCTAAATCCACTGTTTCTTCTGCCCCGTGCCTTCCTCATTTTAGATTCCGATTTCATTATCATAGAGTATGCACTGAAATAATCTGTCTGAAAGGGTATTTTATTAGTAGTTTGTCTGCTTATAAGATACAAGGTTCAAAATCTCATAACTAGAGAAACCAAACCCCTTTTCCCTCTGAACGCATCGACGTCTAGCCTCTGTGCTGTTCATGCAAATGCTGACGCTTCTGATTCCTGTTCCTCACAGGTGTTTTTTAGTCTCTGAAGCGATGATCTCCTCATCACTGGCCTTCTGAAATTTCAAAAGGACATTTCAGCATGTCTTGCCTTCCAGACAAAGACCTGTTTTCCAACAGTGGTTGTTTTCTCCATGTTCTTGGTTTTCTCTTTCTGGAACTCTGATGAGAGCCTCCCCCACCCCTACCCCACCTGGCCCTCTGTGGAGACTCCGTGGATCTCTCCTGGGCCACTTTTAGGTGGTGATTTCCTTGATCTGGTTTATCCATCGGTTCCGTATAATCCTCTTCCCATTTTCTAGAAGATCAATGCAGTCTCTGACACCGAGTGCTCTCTGTCATGTTGGAAGGGGTTTCCGTGCGTGTACATTTCTAGAGGCATTTTGGTGGGTGGGGAAGCTGTACTTCGTCTGCCATCTGGAATGGAATGCTGTCCTCTGGAAGGCTTTGGGTCCTTCTGAGAAAAGCTGGAAAGTAGCGAAGAAAGGCGGGGAGGGTGCCGCGCAGGTTTGCAGAGGCCTAAGGGGAACATCAGCTATCCGTGATGGACGCAGAGCTTCTGAGAAGTCAGCCTGCTCAGGGACGCAGTCCGCTGCAGGACCCTGATGCCCAGGTGGCATTTAGGAAGGAAGGCATCCACAGAAATGGGTTTAGGGGAACAAGAGGAGCAGCAGCTGCCCACGGGCGCCAGCAAAGCCTTAAGGTGGGCAAGCTGGGGGCCAGGCCGCTGGGGGAGCCTTGGCTGGCCTGGCTCAGTTTCTGCCTTACCCCAAGCTCCACGAAGCAGAGGCCACCAGGCGGCTAGCTGCCCTGCAGATGCCTCCCTCTCCCTCCAGACTTCGCGTCCCTGGATGAGGCTACTTTGTGAGGACCCCTTGGACATCGTCACTGTGTCTGTGTCCACATGATTTCGTTGAGCTGGTTGCTTTTCTCTCGACACCAGGAGATGGGCATGGGGCTGTGGAGGGGGTATGAGAGCATTCTGAAGTGTGGGACACTTTTGGAGGAGAAGAGGTGGGAGAGGGGACAGCAGTGAAGGGCTCTGGGCAGCTAGCGCTGCAGGGAGGTGGGGTGGGAAATAGAAATTTTGCCAGAGAGGAGGTGGGGAGGCTTAGAATAATCCACTTGGGTTCCAAGGTGGCTAAACCGCTTTGGCCCCTCTCCCCCTCCTGTTTGGACAGGTGGTACCTCTGTGCCTCAGTTTCCTCACTTCCCATCCACTTGTACCCTCCCTTAGTGTGTGTCTTTGAGGTCGGGGGGCATGATGCACCAATCTCAGCTCTGGGGTGGGAGGGCCCCCAGCGGTGGGCAAGGGGCCCAGAGATGTCTCTGCCACCTGGTTTCCCTCTTTAGAAACAGTGAGGGGACGTGTCAGGCACTGGGCTGACACTAAGGGGTGGGGTGAAGAACTCTGAATCCTGCCTCCAAGGAGGAAGCAAACGCCCAGGGACAGAGAAGACACTGGCCCAGCAGTGCACGGGGGACTCCATTGACTTGCAGCGCGGGAAGCAGATTTTCCTGGAGTGGGGATGCACGGGGGCAAGGAGGCCGCAGGGTTCCCAGAGACAGGTTCAGCCTCTGGGCTAGGGGCAGGGGAGGGCGGCTCTGCTGGGAGCCTGCTGACCACCACGGGGGCGGGGCCCTGCTGGGGGCAGCTGCCGGGCCAGCATCTGGGGGCAGGTATGCAGGCAGCCTGGGCCTTGCGGAGTGTGAGGCCGAGTTGCGATTGGAGGGTCTGCGGAAATGCCTGGAGCTGCCGCGTTCCCCACGTGCGCTGCATCACAAGCAGGCCAGCCTCAGAGCAGAGCTCGCTCACTCCGCACACCCATGGCTCAGGTCACGAGGAGCAGGCGTGCAGGAAGGAAATTCATTACTGTAAACGTGCGGATGGCGGCAGGCCCTGGAGCGCCTCTAGTCCAACTTTGTTGATGCAGGAACTGGGGCCAGAGAGCGGGGTGGCTGCCGTCCTCCCCCAACAGCTCAACCCGTGGCACCTGGAAAAGCCCTGACTGCCCTTCGGGCCAGCAAAGGCCTTCTCCTTTGGGATCCAATCTAATCCTCCAGGCAGGCCGGAGTTGCAACCCACCGACCACCCCCACTGGGGTCAGGTCCCGTCTACAGGGTCTCCCAGTGCCTGGAGAAGAGCTCAGGGAGTGCTTGTGGGGTGTACGAATGAATGGGTGAATGAACGAATGGCATTGTCCTCTGCGTCCAGGCCCTGCCCAGGCCCTGTGCTGGTCCTCACCAGCCAGCAGCCTTCCTCCCCGTGCCCAGGAAGGCCAGCTCCCGGCCTCCCTCACACCTGAGCTGTGCACCACTTGCTATTTTTAAACTGTGAATAAGCTTGGGAAAGGTTGCAAGGCAGCTCGGAGGTTGTTCTAGAGAAAAAGAAATGTCAGACTCAGTCTCTAAATCCTCAGCAGTGGGGATGTGGGTGACCTGTTTCTAAGTGCTGTGCCTGCACTCACCTGGCAGCCCAGCAGGTACAGTCAGGGCTAGGGGAAGCCACAGACCCCATGGATGTTTGGCAGCTTTCGTACCTTGGCACAGCCAGGCTGGCTCTTGGGGATAGTTTTTTAAACTCTGCACACAGGCCAGAAAAAGGCAATGGGGTGGTAGTTCCAGGGCTAAGGGAAGGTACATGTCCCAGGGCTTACGGCCAGGACGTGGCCAGGCCCACTATTGCATGTGTGGGTGGGCAGGTGGCAGAATCTGACAGTACCCAGGCCTGGGGAACAGCCTTCCTACCTCACCCCGGGGCTGGGTCTGCTGTGGCGGCTGCCTCCTCCGCCCCAGCTCAGGCCCTGTGGGGAGGGGCAGGCCAGATGAAGCTGCCATGGTCCTCCCAGATGGCTAATGATGGAATCCATGGGGAGGTGAGGGGACAGTTGCCCTGAGCATGCTGAAACCTCCTGCATGGCAGTGTCCTGCAGGAATAACAGGAATAGATGGTGTTTTGGAGTTTATCAAATGCTTTGTCCTCCATTATGTCAACAGCGAGGCAGGCAGGAAAGAAATGACTACAGACACACACTTGTTCATTTGACGGAAGAGGAAACTGAGGCCCAGAGGAGAAGGGACTCACCCACGGTCAAAGAACAGGAAATACTGGAGTCACCGCCAGAGCCAGGCCTCCCAGCTCCCAGGCCAGGCTCTTGCCCCATCCTGACTGCCTCCTACCGCAGGTCCCACCGTGGCGGTGCCCGGTGGAGAGCGGCACAGGAGCTGTTCTCTCCCCTTAGCACTGACACTTCCTTGGGGACTGTGGACTAGAGCAGCAATGAAGAGAAGCGGCGAGATGGTGACGGACGAGGAAGATGAAGTGGCGGCTGGAGCCCTGGGGCGGAGGCCCAGTGCCCTGCAGTCTGGGGATGACGTTGGGCAACGGGAGCCTCTTCGGTCCCCACAGGAGTGGAGGGTGGCGGTGAACTCAGAGAGCAGCCAGAACACCCCGGCCCCACCTGGCATCCCTGGTCTTTCCCGCTCTGGACCTGTACCGACTCCTCCGTGCCATCTCTCTCCCCACACGTGCCCGCCCCAGCGAGCCTCTGTGTTTTGCCCAGCGGTTCCCTCATTCACTGTCACACCTGCAGGTCCTGCTGAGTGCCTGCTCCTTGGGGATGTCCTTGCCGTCCTGTGGCTCAGAGCTGGCTGCATCGGGTCCCTTCCTCCCACTGCAGGAAGAACCCTAAAGCAGGCACCGTGACTGGTTCCTCTACGTCCCTAAGACCTGGCTCAGGGCCTGTGCAGGGTGGGCACCCCATACACATTTGCAGAATAAATGGGCAAATGGACAGAAAAGCGGCAAATAAATGGGCCTCAACAGGTACTTATTGGAATAGAGCAAAGGAGGCCCTGAAAGCTGGTCCATGATGTCACTATGTCCCTAGTGGCTCCCTTCTGTCCCCCCTGCCCGCCCCCCCCACACAGCATCCTCCCAGAACACTTGGAACACTTTGAAGAGGTCCTGTTTTGTCAGGGCCAAATGGTCCTGCCCTGGGCACCAAGCCCCTCACTCTCAGAATGCACTCTCAGGCCCCCTGCTCGAATACTGTGATGTAATAAGAAATATGTATTTGGTCCCCCTCCTTGGTTCCTGGCACACAACTCCCCAAACCCTTGGGATCCCAGAGAGATAAGTGTCTTTTTTTTTTTTTTTGAGACAGAGTCTCACTCTTTTGCCCGGGCTAGAGTGAGTGCCGTGGCATCATCCTAGTGGCTCCCTTCTGTCCCCCCTGCCCGCCCCCCCCACACAGCATCCTCCCAGAACACTTGGAACACTTTGAGGAGGTCTTGTTTTGTCAGGGCCAAATGGTCCTGCCCTGGGCACCAAGCCCCTCACTCTCAAAATGCACTCTCAGGCCCCCTGCTCGAATACTGTGATGTAATAAGAAATATGTATTTGGTTCCCCTCCTTGGTTCCTGGCACACAACTCCCCAAACCCTTGGGATCCCAGAGAGATAAGTGTCTTTTTTTTTTTTTGAGACAGAGTCTCACTCTTTTGCCCGGGCTAGAGTGAGTGCCGTGGCGTCAGCCTAGCTCACAGCAACCTCAAACTCCTGGGCT
>NW_012149841.1:2936373-2953474 GCF_000956105.1 Propithecus coquereli | reverse complement strand
CTACGTAATAAAGCCTCCATTAAAACGCAAAAAGACTGTGCTTGGACTAGCTCCTGGATTGCTCATCCACCAGCTGGGAGGTGCTGGGAGGGTGGTGCACCCAGAGAGGGCATGGAAGCCCCTCCCGCATGCCGTGCCGCCTGGCTGTTCATCTGAATCCTTTGCAAGATCCTTTATAGTAAATGGGTAAGCATAAGTAAAGTGTTTCCCTGAGTTCTGTGAGCCGTTCTAGCAAATTAATAGTCGTGGGAACCCCTGGCTTATACCCAGTTGGTCAATCAGAAGCACGGGCTGGCATCTGGGCCTTGTGCGACTGGCATCGGCAGTGGGGGCAGGCTGGTGGGACTGAGCCCTTAGCCTGTGGAATTGGACGCTATCTCCAGGTAGTGTCAGAATTGAGTTGAATAAGAGGACGGACACCCAGCTGATGTCTGCTGAAGAATTGCTTGGTTGTGGGGAAACATCCCCCCACACATCTGGTGTCAGAAGTGTTGAGCTGTGTGAGAGCAGGAAAAGCACTTTGCTTTCTTCCTGTCCTTGATACCTGCCCACTCCCACACACATACCCCCTACCTCCCCCTGCCCCAATACCCAACAGCAGCATCATGGAACCTTCTCATCTTCCCACTGCGATTTCAAAAGATGCTGATCTTTCTCAGCTGCATTAATGAATCACAGCCCAGAGGCACCAACTTCCTAAAAATACCTGAGAACCCTCCGTGCAGAGAGAGGCTGCGGAGGCGTGTGCATCCTGATGGAGCCAGGGCTGCCCAGGCCGCCCCTCACAGCCACCTCTCCTCCGTGTCCCCGTCCTCACCTGCTCTGAGCCCGGGAAGCCTGAATCAGTGGGTACAGAGCCAGATGCCTCTGAGAATGCCTCCACTCACCTGCACATTATAGCTGGGGAAACTGAGGCCCAGAGAGGGAAGGGCTCTGCAGAGTGCTGCCTCTGCGGTCAGCAGCCACAGGGCTGGGGAGGGTGGAGGCTTCTCAGTCGGAGCTCCAGGTCGGGCTGGGCCTGCCTGGCCCTGGCAGTGAGCCTGGGTCTGATTCAGTAAGAAGCTCCTGGAAGCAAAAGCAGTTCAGTGGGTCCGGGCGGGAGGTAGGAGGCCAGAGGTGGCCACACAAGGGTCCCCAGGCCATGGTGGAGCTGCCCTCCTGCGGCAGGCTTGTGCTTCTCAAGCAGGGGAGAGGAGAGTGGCCCTGAGATGGAGAGTGGTGGGTTGGGACTAAGTTCCGCTTCACAAAGCCCACCAGGACGGAGTCCATTCCTTCGACATTCCTGCACAGGGAGCGTCTTGGCACTTGCCCACCCCACCACCCCAGAATCCTCAGGGATCTCAGGGGCAGGTGCCGATTCGTTTTCCAAAGTGAGGTCCTGGGCCCAGCGGAGCTTGTTGGAAATGCAGAACCCCAGGCCCCGCCCCGGCCTGCTGAACCAGCACCCGGAGGGGGCCTTCCGCCCAGTGAAGTCTGAGAAGCACTGGCCCGGAGCCACGGAGCATCGGTCTCCCGGCAGTGACATGTGCAACTAGGTGCACACGCATCATGCGATTCATTAGTCGGGTGGGGAGCAAGGAGGACTGGAACAGGAAAGGAGGCGTCCCTGGGATGGAAAACGCAGAGTGAACGTGGAAACTGCTACTCAGCCCCCCTGGAGGTTCAGAGAATGATAGAATCTGGGGAAACAAAGGATGTGAGAGTTTGTCCAGTCCTTCCCCCTTCCTCGGGCTGCATGCTCTCCAGTCTCTCAACAGCTGCTTTCCAGTCCCAGCTTGGGCTCCCATCGTGACGGGGAGCTCACCACCTCTTAGGCAGCCCACTGCAGGGTGGACGGCTGTGACTCTGACACAGAGCAAAAGCCACCTCTGTGGCCCCCTCTGGACCACTCTCCAGCCCTGGGCTCCCTCGGGGCTGCTGGCGACCGTGGGTCTTTCTCTGATCTTGTCTTTACTCCTTGTCACTCTACTCTTTTTCTAGTTCCAAAAACAGTCTTTCTGTTTGTGTTTAGAGAGTCATTTTATGGGTCTCTCTTCACTGAGCGTGGAGTTGCTGCCACACTGTGTTGAAGAGGCCCCTACGGAGGCAGGACTCCCACTGCAGGATTTAGGGGAGCATCGCCTCCCTTGATCCCCTCCTCCCGCCTCTCAGATGAGCAGGCACACGCAGGCGCCACCCTGTTCTTTGGGGGTGCAGGGCGAGGAGAGGGGCAGTAGTGGCAGCCCAGCCCCAGCCATGGTCTAACCTGCCCAGCGCTGAAGCTCCGGAGAGCAGCTCAGCCACTTACTCTGCGGGGAGACACAGAGCTGCGGGGACAGCCAAGGACGGGTGCTCACTGCCAAGCCTTCACACCGGCTGGAGGACGGGCCTTTCCCACCCAGCGCAGAGCCAGTGAGGCCCGGAGCAGGGCTGGCTGGGCTCAGTGCCAAGCTGTGTAGGGATGAAAATGGGGCCCGGCCGCAGCCACAGTTCTGGACGTTAGTGGCCGCACGCTTAGGCAGGGCTGCAGCCCCTCACCTGTGGCTCCCCCACCAAGCGGACCAGGCACTTCCAGGGCCCCTGCTTCCTGCACTGCTGTCCACTCACCCCACTGTCTAGGGACCCCTCTGAGCACTGTCCTCTGGCTCCTGCCAGCCCCTTCCCACAATTACTGATCCTGATGGAGTGGGTGTCCCTGCCACATGCCACACTCTGACCTGGGGGTACCCAGGAGGTCTCTGGGGCTTGACCCTGGCAGGCATCCGTGGCCTGGGGCAGGCCCACAACGGGCAGCAGTGGGCAGAGCCGTGCCCCAGCCATGCCCTGGGGACAGGCAGCACGTCCTGCAGCTGGGGTACCTCTAGTAACAGCTGCACTTGTCCCGTGGAAGATAAACGGATACCCTCCGACCCTGCTCCCCAGGTAGGGAGCAAGACTCTCCAGGGACAAGCCAAAGCCACCAAGTAGGTCAGAGCAGGAAGGGTTTGTCACTCCTCCCAGAATACAGAGGGAGAAGGGCTGCTCAGAGAGCCAGAGACCTGCTGGAGCCACACAGCAACTTGGAGGCGGAGCCGGGCTGGAGCTGGAGTGCTCTGCTCACAGCCAAGGCTTCCACGGAAAGAACAGCCGTCATCTGCTGGTGACAGCACTGTGCTCGGCGCGGTGGTCGTGACTGTCCTATGTGACCGTGAAGAAAGAGCTTCAAGAACTTGACCAAAGTCACAGCTAGCAAACAGCTCATGCTGCCCCCCTAGGAACTCTTCCCAGGCAGCAAGGGGACCCGTGCAGCTCCTGGCCACACTCACCAGCTCTGCCTCACGCCGCTGCTGGCTGACGGGGAGCTCACTCCTCAGGGAGCCCTTCCTTTGGTGGCCAGACTTATTCTCCCTGCAGTGGAGTTGAAGCTGCTTCCCTGCAACTGCCCAAGTCACCCCTCCGGGGCCCCCACCCGTGCCTGGGTACATCTCCAAGGGAGTCACAGACTGTGCCTGGCCGGCCCTGAACTGCCCAAGGATCTGTGGCACATGCCCAGAGCGAGTGACCCCCAGCTCTCTGCATGTCTGCCCCAGTGGCCTGAGCGCCTATGTGTCTGGGCCCTTCGGAGTCACGCTGGGCCTCCTGCCCCACCCCCAGCTCGCTGGTCCAGGAAGACGAGGAGGAACAGCTGTCACTTGCTCACCCTGACACGCCCACACCCTGGCTGTGAGCCTCTCTCCTGGGCAGCAGCCACACGCAGCTGCGAACCTTTGGGGGACTGTCCCAGGGCCCCTTTTCCTTTCCTGGGGGTCTCTTTACTGCCCCTCTACCCCGTGAGCCCCTGAGAACAGGGACTGGGTTTCCCCACTTTGTGCCCTCTCAGAACCTCCTGACACTGTGGGGTTCACGTTGATTGGGTGCCCGCGTGGGCAGAAACCACTCTGGGTGCCGTCACAAAGACTCATTTAATCTCACGACAACATGGTCTGGGTAGCATTATTAGTCCATTGTATCGATGACAAAACCAAGACTTGGGGAGTTGAGGTCACTGAGGAAAGGTCACATCCCCAGTAAGCGGCAGCAGCACTGGCTGACACAAATGTCACCCACATTCGTACCAATGTGGGTGACCCCTGGGTTCAAGTTCCTTCCACAAGACAAGCCGCATCCCATTTAGGGCACTGCTTCTGGAACAAGGAGCAGAGCTTGGGGCGTCTGGGCCTTGCCCTCCCCCTCTGATTCCCACTAGACTGCAAGGGGCTCTTTGCCTGCAGGGCGGCAGGAGCACCCAGCCCCAGGGACCCCTGTCCCCACCCCCACCCTGGCCCGGCTGGTCCTCAGGCCAGACAGGAGGCCTGAGGAAGGCACGTGGTGCTCGTGGTGCTGGCAGCCGAACAAAGGGGTCTGCGGTCAGTCAGACACTTCCTCACTGCACAAAGCCCTGCTTCCCCCTCAGACACAGCCCCCCCCAAGGACCCCAAAGTATGCCTGGAATGTCGCAGGGCCAGACAGTCTCCAGGCTCATGCAGACAGAGGAGAGGCTGCCTTTGTGCCTGGATGACGACCCCAGGCTAGAAAGGTCACTCCCTGACTTGTGACCCTGCCCTCTCACCCAAGTCCCTGGGGGCAGCTGGGCTTCCCTTCTAGGGACCCAACCCCAAGTTTGCAGCAGCTTCAGGAGAGAGAAGAGAGGAGCTCCAGCTGACATGTGCTCACACACGCAACCTCCAAGAGGTGACCTCTACCCCAAGACGGGGACCAGGCCCAGCCTGGAGGCTACAAGAGGCTCCCTGGAGGTCATTTGGACAGTCAGTCCCCTAGGCTGGGGCAGATCCAGTCCCCTCCTCACCTGCTCTTCCAGGGCTGGGCTCCCTTGGTGCCTCAGGGCCCCTCCACCTGCCGGGTGCCACACTGTCCTAAGATCTGGGGGCTTAAAACTAAGGAGATAGGCACCCCGCCTTCCAGGGCGTTCTAGCAGGAGACAGACAGCAGCACACAAACCTAAGCAAATCACAGAAGGCGGGAAGAGTGATGGAGAGAGAGAGAGGTGCTGGGTGTGGGTGGTGGGGGGACTGCCATCCTACAACTGTGGTCAGGAAAGGTGTTTCAGCGGAGGCTTGAAGGAGGTAAGGCAGGGAGCCTTGTGGCTATCTGGGGAAGAGCATTCTGGAACAAAGGAACAGCAAGTGCAAAAACCTGCTTGTTCAGGGAACAGTGGAAAGAGCAGAGTCCGCAAGGGGAGGGGTCCTAGGAGCTGGGGCGAGGCAGGGATGGAGGAAGGGGCTGAGGGTAGGGCCGTGTGGGCTGTTGCAGGGCTCGGTGCGCCCTCTGGGTGACGTGGGAGCCCTGCGGGGCTTTGAGCAGAGGGGCAACAGGACCAGGACTGTGGGTTTTCCCTGGGCCCTTTGCTGCCATGTGGTGACCAGACGGGTTGAGTCAGGAGCTCCCAGGCCCCGCCATGGCCCAGCCACCCTGCACACGCCTCTGCCCATCCACGGCCTGGGGCCACATCCCGTTCCACACTCCCCATGACAGGCCAGGCCAGGTTCTGTGTTGGGGCAGGACAGACAGCCGTTAGACATGGTGCTTCTCTCAAACAGCTCCCACCTCAGGAGGGGACAGGCAAGCCAAGGTGACCTCTGCCCCCTCGAGCTCAGGGTTGGGACCCCTCTGGGGACGTTCCAGCTCGTTCTTTACCTCTGGCCCAGAGCCTGCCCCTGTGCCCAAGAGGCCATCGTGGTCACTGTAGAACTGAGCCCACAGCCTGGCCTGTGACTTGAGCCCCAAGTGGGCTGGAGACCCTCTGGAGTCAGCAGAGTCCAGGGCGACATCAGGTGCCAGTGGCGCTGGTGGGCGGGAATGGCAGGATCAGGACTGGCAGTGGCCGCAGGGCCCAGCCTGGGCCTTGCCCAAGGGCGGCTGAATGAATGGACCGAGAGAGGGAGAAAGGGAGGCCCGTGTGCCGCCCACCCCCAGAGCCGGAGAACACGTTCAGCTTGCCTGTGACTCACTCTTCCTTAGAAGAAAACTTTGTTTTTTCCTTCAAAATCGCAGACTTCCACCTTCAGACAATAACGTATCTTCAGGAAGTTACGTGTTTTGTTTTTCTGTGCAAGCGGCTGGGCTTTTGTTTGCTTTAGAAACATTCCTGTAATTGGGTCTGTGACAGGCTGCCTCCCAGAACAGGCTGGCCCCCAAGTGGGGTGGCCGGATTTGGCAAATAAAAATACAGGACAACCAGCTAAATTCGAATTTCAGGTGAATAACAAATACTTATTTTAGTCTATTTCCCATGCAATATTTGGGACGTATTTAGACTAAAAAATTATTCATTGCTCTGAAATTCAAATTGAACCTGCATTTTACTCGGCAACCCTGCCCCTAAGTCCACCGACAACCCCACTGGCCTTGCCTCTCCTGGCCACCAGCCCCTCGGGCTCCCGATGTCACCCTCCGACTCCACCAACCCCAGTGAATCTCCCACCCATGGCCTGTGCTCTTGGAGTCAGGCACTGGGGACCTCAAGGCATCTAGGAAGCCACAGCCCCGCACAGCCCTAGACCTCGTCCAGCTCCCTGTTTGCACCCCTGCGTGGCAGCACTGTCAGGGGGAGGCGGACTGGGTATGCTGTCCCCAGCTCCACAGTCTCCCTCGCTGGGACCCGCACCCTGCACCTGGTCCTCGATGGGAGACGCTCTGCCCGGTCCCCCAGCCCTGCCCAGGGCTTTTTGGCCTCAGTCTGAGGGTGGCAGCCACAAGTTGACCTTTTACAGAAGGGACTGCCCCAGACCCCACCCGAGTCAGTCCCACACCCCTGCTCCCTGGCCACGAACTCTGCAGGGCTCTCAACACCCCACAGCAGCCCCTCTCACCCCAGCGCCCTCTTCTCATGGAAATGTTTGAGAAGGGAATTTTTCCCCTTTTCTAGGCAGAGACACCAGAATATGGAGTTCTGCTTCCCCTGGGTCAACTTTATAGAACCCTAGAGCAGGGAAGACACCTCTCTTCCATTCTGCCACCTTCAAAAGATTGACCCCAGGTTGCTGAACTGGAGCTCTTGGGCTCACCCATCTGACACCTGATCTCACTCTCCAGCACCAGCTCTCTCATGGCTGAACTTGTCCTGGGCTGGTCAAGTCACACGGGAGTCCCCGCTACAGCTCCAGGAGCTCGGATGGAGGGAGAGAGATGGGCAAGTGTCTCATCACCTTACAGTGTTTCCAGGATCGCCAGGGAGGATGTTCGGGTGCTACTCGGGCTGAGGGGTGGGGAGTGGTTCCCAGGGGCTCGGAAGATTCTGCTGGGGTGGAGGAGAGGAAACGGTGTTCCAGGACCAGGAGCAAAACAGGCAAGTCCTGGAGGCTGGGAAGTGAGCAGCTCTCTGAGCCAGAGGACTTGGGGGGTAAATCCGGGAGGGCAGTCCCCAAATGCCGCCTGGGAGCTCAGCTTTTACCCTAAAGGCACTGGGGAGCCACAGCAGGCTAGGAAGGATGGCAGCACTCATGGAGGGAGGTGACAGAGACCAAAGATGAGGCAGTGAAGACCCAGGGGAGGGTCCAGCTTCTTTCCGCAGTGGCCTTGCCTCCTTCTCCGCTCTGGGACATAGCCCAGGCCTTGAGGCTTAATGTTTGCTGGGAGTTTGCCCTTGAAGAAAAAGGCAAAAACTAAGGCCTGACTCTGGGGATGGCTGTTCCTTCACCCTTCACACCTGAGGCCAGGTGTCCCAGCACCCCTTCCTTAGGCTGCACCCACTTAGGTCGGCCTTCCCCCTTCTCCACTCCCCCTGCGTTTCTCCACCCAGGTCCAGGCTGGACCTGCCCTGACAGCCCCTCCCCTGTGGCGTGGCCTGAGCCCCGGGTCCCCCACGCATGTCCAGACTCCCGGAGCCCGAGGCCTGCCCGGTGGCCGGGGCCCCAGTCCCCGTCTCTTCCTGCCGAACACTCCCCACATTGTTCGCCTTTGTGTCCTTTTTCCTGTGCCTCAGCTATTCCAACTTTATCGCCTGGGTCCCTCCAAAGGTCATTTTCCAAACCAAGACCGGCGCCGCAGATTAGAAAAACAGAGTCCCTTGAACTCCTGGGACCTGCTCCTCCAGAGAAGAGATAGCAGAAAGGACAGGCCGTCCCAACTGCTTCCTCCCCTCAGACCTCCCGGGCCTGGCTGGACCCCCTCCCTAGCCACGGGACATCTGTGCTCCTGGCCCATGTTCGCCGGAGCTTCCCAAGGGAGTCTGTCCCTGGAGGCAGCTAAGAGCCCTGGGGCAGTGAATGCTGGATGTCCCTGGGTCCCCATGCTGACATTAGGTGCCAATTCATGAACTTGAAATGGAGCCTGCCCCCTCCCCAGTGCCGTTCCCAGGAGGTCACTAAAGTCACATGGCCCCACCTGCTCTTGTCCCGTAGGCCAGGGCCACCGAGGAGGACAGGGCTGGAGGTTCCCTACCACGTCACAGATGCCACCTGCCTGCTCCCTCTCACCTTATCTTGCTTCCAAGGGCTTCAGGCTCAGAGAGGTTGAGTCATTTTCTAAAGTCACAGAGCTGGTAAGAGCCAAGTGTCATGCCCTGTGCTCTTCCTCCCTCCGTCAAGAGCTGGCTCGGTCCTAAGCCCTTCCTTGAAGGGGCAGGGCAGGCCCTGGGAGAGCCCGCAAGGTGGGGTCCGGGCCCCGCTCGACTGCCACCTCCTTGCGTGGCTCCTGTCAGGCTCTTCCCAGGCCGGGCTGCCTCCTTCCAGCCCAGGACACCAAGATTCCCAGGTCAGGGCCACTTCTCTGTTCCCATAGGAACCCACTGCCACTATCCATGACACAGGCCATGGGGCTACGAAGAGTCCTGCCTCAGGTCTTGGTGTCACCCCAAGACTCTTGCGTTATCTCCCCACACTCTACTCCTGCCTATGCTGTGATCGGAACTCGAAGTTGGACACAGAGAGACAGCGTGATGTCAGGAAAAACCAAGGACCTTGTGCTCTAACCAACCTGAGTTCTTAGGTTGGTTTCTTCACTTTGTAGCTGTGAGATCTCAGTCAGGTTATAGAAGCTCTTTGAGCCTCAGTACCCTCATCTGTAGAATGGTCAGAATTATTAATATTATGAGGATTAAACGACATAAAGAAGAAAAGCACCTAGAACATGGAGGGTCCTTGATAAACAGCGGTGATTATTATAACAACCATGGGCTCCTTCCTCCTGTTTCCAGCAGGTGCTAGAGCCCCGGGATCAGCTCCCAGCCCGTGCTACCTGCCAGGGGTCACGGGTCCTGTCTAGGAACCTGGACAGGTACAGGTGGCCACTGCTCTCGGCCTGCTGCCCTGCTCCTTGCACTTCTAACTGCTCCTTGCCACGCTCCAAGGGAGCAGAGGTGCCCGGGCAGCCTGCCTATCTCCCAGCACCTTGATTTTGGACTTCGGGCCTCCGGAACTGTGAGAGAATAAATTTCTGCTGTTTAACACCCTTTCTCCATTAACTCTGGGGCCCCCCATACCCACCCCACTGCACGGTGCCTTGGGTCCCTTTGTGACTTGTTTTCCCAGGGAGACTCCCAAGCCCCTGACTCAATCACTTAATCCTGAGATTCACATAATTCAGCAGGTTTCGAGTCACCATTTTGTGGACTGGAAACCTAAGATGCAGAGGTTCCCGAAAAAGGACCAGCTCGGGCTGGACCTGCAGTTCTCAAAGAGCCACTGCCTCCTGCGCCTTTGCTTCCGGAGGTGGCACCAAGTCACAGCTCTCTGCTCGTAACTCACTGGGGAGCTAATGGGCTTCCTCTTCCCGTTCAGCTACTGGCTTAAGTTGTTTTCCTTTTTCTGGTCCACAAGGAACAAAAACAAGTAATTTTCTCATAAAAATAACAATTAGCAAAGCCCAATTCCAGACAGCCTCCGGTCAGACCATTGATTGGTGTTCAATGTTCAGACTTTGAGGGAACTTCAGGCTTCTCATGGGACACAACACTGCTGTACCCACCAGGGTGAGGATAGCCCAAGGGCTCTGCCACACCGCACGTTAGCCTGGCTTGTGGGGCAGCAGAGTTTTCAGGGACATAAAAAGTGAGCAGGAAGACCAATGTCAGAAACAAAAGCACGTTGGACACTCGATGTGGTTTTGAATGCCACAGAGAATGCAAAACCAGGTCCTTCCTGTGTGGGTTGCCCTCAGAAACCCAGGGAAGCGTCATGTTCACAGCAGGGAAAACAATTGCCCTGATGAATCGTTTCCGTGGATGCTGAGGTTCTCCTGACTTCTGAGTGCATTGCAGGGAGGCCATCTGCCAGATGGAAGTGCTGGAACGCACAGCTTCTTGGTGCAAACTGCAAGGCTCGTGAGACTCAAACAAGGCTGTTAGAATTCCATACACTAAATGGCCATAATCAAAGAACAAGCTCTTACTTATCTAGCAATGCGCTCTGGAAATAGATGAGCACGCAAAATCACAATTTATGAGTTCAGCAATTTTTCTTTTTCTGCTAAAGTTATTAGCTCATGAAAATCTTCTTGTGTTTGAGATTCAGTCAATTGCTCATTTTCTACAAGTGTCTTATCCGTGGCTATCTCCCTTCTTCCCACCACTGCAAAGGGGCCTAGGCTTGGCAAGCAGAGTTGAGCTGGCTTTGGAGATGAAGCAGGGGAGGCCTCATTTCAGGGCCCTAAGGGGCCAGCGGATCATTGAGAAGGAATGAGGGCCACACAGCCAGGAAAATGAGTGTATGTATGAAGTGAGTACTGTATAGCGGGGAGCTCAGTCAGCCTGGGCCGATGGGATGACAGTGACCTGGCCAGCCCTGCTCAGCTGGCACCTGGCTGCACCCAGCAGCACTTGAGTAGGCAGTGCTGGGCAAGCCTGGCCTTCTGGACACCTTGCAAAACAGTCTGGTTCCTTTTCCAGCTGTGTCCACGTGGGGGACTAGGCAAGAGCCTTCAGTCCAACGCTGGCCCTGGGTGGGTGCAGCAGGCTCTGCTGTACTGAACGGGGGGAGAAGTAAGGACCCTGTGTTCAAGTCGCAGCTCAGGCATGTACCAACCCTGGGACTCTCGGGGAAATCATGGGTACTCTTTGAACCTCAATCCCCTTATTTTTATAACTGGGATGCTAATGTTGGCCTTGCTTGGGTTTTATGGATTAAACGAGAACAAGGAGGGGGTGCTAGTTGTTATTATTGGCATAGAAAGAGCCATTTCCTCGTTCATTAACGTGGAAAATGTTGAGGTCTGGATGCCTAAGGACAAAGCCTGGCCCTTTCTGCACTCCCCACTCACCCCTGCATTGTTGTTGGGAGTTTGTTTTGGTTTCTCTGAAACTTTTAGTACAATGGGTTCTTGGGGTTGGTTCTGCAGCTATTCACACCCCCAAGGGAAGCATTTGCTGAGCTCAGGGCCCTGTTCCAAGAGTAAGGGGCCTGGCGGGATGTTTACTTGAATCTGTGCAGCAGCCCGGAGAGGCAGGGATAGGGGCGGGAAGCCCAGAGACACATCAGTGTCAAGCCCTGAGCCTGGAAGCCCTAGTCCAAAGCCTTCTGGGCTTACTTCAACCCGTCGGCTGACTCTTAACGTCAGAACATGCCCCAGAAAGGCCGACCCCCTCCTCCTCCAGCTCTGACACTCCAAGATGCTGTTTGGCCTCAACTTGTGGTCCAGTTCCTCACTTCCCAGCCACACTCGGTCCCACTCATAGACTCCCCTAGGGCAGTAAGCCCTTTTTCAGCATCCCTGGAGGCCCCACTGCAGGGCCGGATGAGGGCTGGGTGCTGGGGAGGGAGACAAAGTGAGCTTCCTCCCCTTCTGCTGCTGAGGTTCGAGCCCTGATGCCTGGCACAACTCACCCACACACAGCCTGGCCCCAGGCCTGGGCTTTTCCATGTGGGTCCCCAGGCAGCGACCCCTCTGTTTCCTCCATGCCAGGCCACCCCCGCCAGGGAAGACATAAGCAGCCGAGAAGTTAGTTTAAGGTGTGAGTGACTATTAGACCTGACACCCATTCACATGAGGGAGCTGCTTTATAAGGTAACTGGTTATGAAAAGGGACTATCAAAATGTCCCCAACAGGCCGGGCGCGGAGGCTCACGCCTGTAATCCTAGCTCTCTGGGAGGCCGAGGCGGGCGGATTGTTTGAGCTCAGGAGTTCGAAACCAGCCTGAGCAAGAGCGAGACCCCGTCTCTACTAAAAATAGAAAGAAATTAATCGGACAACTAAAAATATATAGAAAAAATTAGCCGGGCATGGTGGCGCATGCCTGTAGTCCCAGCTACTCGGGAGGCTGAGGCAGGAGGATTGCTTAAGCCCAGGAGTTTGAGGTTGCTGTGAGCTAGGCTGATGCCACGGCACTCTAGCCCGGGTAACACAGTGAGACTCTGTCTCAAAAAAAAAAAAAAAAAAATGTCCCTGACAGGCTGTAGGGGAAGGAGGCCGGGAGGGAGGACCTGAAATCGGCCATTCCCGCCTCCTTCCAGGTGAGGCTTCTCTCCTCTCACTCTTTGCTCATGTCCTTCCCTTCACCTGGACTCTGCCTGCTCCTCCTCTTTCCCTGCGCTCAGAGAATCAACCAGAACATCGCCTCCTCCAAGAAGCCTGCCTGGCGCAGCCCCGCCTGCCACTGCGGTCCTGGCACAGGCGTCCTGTTTCTGTGTGTGGCAGTCTCATCTCCCACTGGCCCGACACCTCCCTGAGGGTGGGGCTGGGCTGGTGTCCTGGCTCTGCCACGTTCTAGCTCTGAGACCTTCTCTCTAAAGTGGGGACAGTGTCACCTCCCTCATGATGCTGGCAAGTGCCTGGCAGGTGGCAGGTGCCAACACGTATTGCTGCCCTAGAAGTTCCACAGGAGAGGAAGGCCTTGAATGGAGCCCTTGGGATGAGCAGGGACACACACCGTAATCTGGGGACTTTTACTCCACAATAGAAACGGAAGCAGGCCTGTCACTGAGTCTACACTGTTTCTGGGGTCTCGCCTGCCTTCTGGGAACAGAACTTACCCCCGGAGGGACAATACAGGCTGAAGTTTCTGTTTCTGTTATGCGTAGGGTGGATGCTTTTTAAGAATCAAAGGACACCAGTCATATCCTTTTCAGTGGAAAACAAATGAAAGGGAACAGAATTCCCACTAAGGATCCTTTTCCTGCTGGGAGGTCCAGGATTGGTGGTTCCTGGGAATTCCCTGGGAAACTGCTTGGGGTCTATAGTCTATGAACAAGCACTTTGCCTGAGGCTCTGGCTCCAGATCTGACCACTCCAGAGGGAAGGCCGGGCCTAGAATCACACATCATGCCAGTGTCTCCAAAGGTCCCCAGCCCTGTGGCAACACCAGTCCCAGGGAACCTTACACCCAGAGTCCCCATCCCACCAGGCCGTGACCAGTCTGACTTTGGGGGCCTGGTTAGGTTAGTGACTGCATACAGTAGGTGCTCATAATTATGTGAATTGGCCTGAGGCACTAAAGACTATGGAATAATGAGGCTCACAGGGGTGTAGAAGAGGGTGGGATGGGGGGTTATCGGCCAGAGAGGGTGACAGGATGTGGCTCAGGGGGTGGCTCAGAGCTGAGGTGGGCCTTGGAGACGGCAGAGGTTTGGGGGGCCCAGCAAGAGGGAGAGAGGGAGGACGAGGCAGGTGGAGAAGAGTCAGGGGTAGGGTGAGGCGTGGGAAAGAACAGGGACTGTGTGAGCCAGGGAGAGGCCAGCAGGCTCGGTCGGAGCAGGGCTACGTGACAGGGAGGCCACACGGGGCCATGGTGCAGGGGCCCTCAGAGGTGGGCAGCAGCAGGAGAGGGCCTGCTGTTGTGTCTGCAAAGCTGAGTGTGTCCTGAGAAAGGCCGGGCTTGGGGACTATTCAACTGGCTGTTCCTGGGCCCAGCTGGCGGGAGAGGCTGCAGGGAGGCCAGGAGGGCCCTGAGCAGAGAGGGTCGGAAGGTGAATTCGGGCCCTGGCAGCCATGGGTGAGGTGAGGAGCACTGAGGGCGTGTGGACTTGCTGCTGGACCTGCAGTGGGCTGTGGATGGGCCGAGATGGGACCGAGAGGCCGCCAGGGCCAGGCCAGGTGCAGGGACGGGAGCCCGGGAGCATGTCTGTGCAGGAGTGGGGAGGAGTCTGGCGTCAGGCACGTGTCCCTCTGTGCGCACAACTAAGACCTGAGCTCATGCGTGCTCAGCCTTGAGAGGACATGATGCAGCGTCCACCCCCACCGGGGGCAAAGGCCCTGCCATCATCCAGCCAGCACTCTGGAGCGCCTCCAGTGGGCCAAGTGTGGAGAAAGAAGAAAACGTGGCATTTGTTTAGTGCTCGCGTTGCACTGAGCTTCCCAAGGGACCAACCACTTGAGTTGGGTTTGCAGAGTGAGTAGGGGTTTGGCTTTGAGCCTGGACTGAGATATGCGGTGGCCCAGGGTAGGCTGGGGACATGAGGATCTAGGAAGATTAAGAACTGGGGACATAACAAAGTGACGTTCTTGTACCATTGATTCAATACTTCTGATGGGGGAGGGCCTGGGAGCTGGGTAGGAAGAGGGTGGGAAAGGAGCGACCCTTGATGGACTAGGCAGTTCAGGTCCAGCCCAAAACCAGCTCCTTAGAAGACCAAAGGCCACAGGCCCAGCCCCCTTAGAAACCTCCCCAGCCATGGGCTGGGGCTGAGCATGATCCTTGGGGGCCTCACCTCCACCCCAAAGGTCTTGTCCAGGACTCCGCTTGAACCAGGTGCAGTACTCGCCCAAAGAGAAGTCCTAGTCCATGCAATCTTCCCATCTCCTTTCATTTCCTACGACATATTAGTGGCTTGGAGGTGCCTTTGATTAGCTTCACCATGGGCCTGGGAAGAGAGAGCCTCCTGGTGGGTCCAGCGATGTGAGGGGGGTGCCTCACAACATGGCCCCTCGGAGGAGGGTGAGAGCACCTCTCTGGGGCTGGAGCCTGGGAGGCAGAAGCCGGCAAGAGATGGAGGCAAACCGGCCAGACCCACCAAGGCCTCGGTGCCTGAGCTGGAGTGACCATGCTTTAGAACCACAGCTGGATCACATCCTTGGAACAGCAGGAGACTGTTGTATGAAGGGGTATTGTGCAAACGACACTCCCAGCACTGGGGCTGGGTGGGGACTGGGCCTCCGGGACATGTTGCACAGATCAGCAATCCGTGTGCTGGCACGTCAGGACCACTTGCAAAGACATTTCCAGGCCTGCCCCGAGGTGGCCCCTTCTTTAAACCTGCCCAGAGTGACTCGTCAGTTCCCTTCGCAGCTGGGTAGTGTTGTGGCCAGGGGTGACCACGGACCTGCAAAAGCTACAGCATGCTCCCAGTGTCTCATGATGATCCAGCAGTCTGGGAAAGCCCTCCCATGGGACACTCAGAGCTGCATCATTTCCCCTCAGGTAACTTGCTGATCCCTGGCAAGGGGCGCAGAAAGAAGGCTCGAGCCACAGTACTCCTGAATCGGGGCTCAGGGGAGTCGCGCAGGGCAGAGGTGGGAGTGGCTTCTCTTGGGACACACCTGGTGTCCTACCTGCGGCTCCCCAGTGGCTCCAGGGCTGTCCTCCCAGGCAGTATGGGTTGCAGTCTGCACAGGAGGGGCCTTGGTCTCTGTGGTTTCCAGGGCAGAGCCTCACACCTACCATGTAGGCCCTGAGGGTCTGGACTTCACAGCCCTAGTATTTGTCCCTGGGCTGTCCTCAGAGCAAACACTCACCATGGCAACCAGCTGGCTGTAGGGCGGCAATGGTGTGGGACGGCAATGACACCATCCTTGGCTCTTGGACAACCGGGGCAGTTCTTCCCTGGAGGCTCTGTCAGGTGGCCCCACACATCACCTGCATCCGGAGGAGAGGTGGGCGTCCCCAAGGAGCCATGAGCCTCTGGGAGGCGAACAAGAATAGACCAAGAGGCTCTTTGAAGCTCCCGGGGAATGAAGGGAAGAGAGGGGACCACCGTTTACTGAGGGCTGGCCGTGAGTGAGGTACCTGGCGTGTGTGATCTACATGCTCACAACAGCCCTAGGAGCAATACTGCCACCCCACTTCAACAGTGGAGGAAACTGAGGCTCAGAAAGGTAGCATGAGTTCTTGGGTGTGTGGCTGTGACTCCAGAGCCATACTGCTCACCAGCCGATGGGGTATATATCCATTCAACATCAACAACAAATAACAGCAGTGGCCAAGTCCAAAGAATTAAAGTAGCCTCGGTGCTACAAGGCTTTCTGTTTCTGAAGTTTCTGCGGTGGCCAGCCAAGTGGAAAGTCCAGCCCGTGCTCCCGCCCAAGCTGCATGGCTCTCGCCAGGTTTGGCGGCCACCCCAGCCCTTGGCTTCCTGCCAGTCCCAGGTCAGCTGTCCCTGGGACACTCTTAATGCACTCGTCTGGGGGCTTCTCTTGAGTCCAGGAAACTCCACAGGACACAGCTGAGGCTGGGTGGCCAGCAGACACGCGCCGTGTCCACAGAAAACAAAGCGGGGCTTTCCCTGGGCTGCGGGCCCACAAGGGTCCTTTCCTCCTGGCTGGCTCCCTGTGTGCCGGCTGGGGGCTGAGGCTGGGGGCAGCTGCCAGCACCCACCCAACGCCTCCAGGAACTTTCTCAAGGCCAGAGGATCCAGCGTCTGAGCTGTTCGTGGGTGGTGAGCTTCCCTGGCTGCGAGGGACAGGGCTTCCCCAGATCCAGCCCGATGAGATCATCTGCCATTTCAGGCTGGGCTGAAAGATCCTCCGGCACAACAAAGCCGGGCCCAGGAGATATCCTGCATGACTCATTGGTGGGCCACGCACGGGGCTTCCGGCCCTCAGAACAAACCAGACACAGAGGCCATTGTTTGCCCGGATGCCCCCACTGGCTTGGCAGGCTCAATGGGGTCATTTGTGTTTTCCCCTTAGTTCTCTGTAACTGTACTTCTTCTGGGAGGTGGGGGGTCCCCCCGCCCTGGCTGCCTGGGTGCCTGCAGTCGTCCATATACAAGTCCCGCGGGCATAGCCTCGATGCAGAAGATCTGGGTTCTGAGCCATGGTTTAAATCTCCAAGACTCATTGATTCTCATTTTGAATAGAGGACATCGGCCAAGAACTGTGGCTCTCACCTGTAATTCCAGCACTATGGGAGGCTGAGGTGGTAGGATTGCTTGAGGCCAGGAGCTCCAGACCAGCCTAGGCAACATAGTGAGACCCTGTCTCTACAATAAATAATAA